>NW_003805485.1:576227-713370 GCF_000255335.2 Galendromus occidentalis | reverse complement strand
TGCGGATCGACACATAGGTCCTGCTCTGACATGGGGAGTATGGGAAGTCTCGAGAGGGGGGGGCGCCCGGCCGTCCCCCTCCCTGGATCCGCCACTGGTAGGGAGTCGCTACTCGCTACCCATTCCCTTTGGCGCCGCGACGACAACATTTGGCAAGCACGTGCCTCTCGACGCGACCCGAGCGTGCCCCCGAGGCGTGCTCTGGGAGCTCGTTAGGCGCGTGAATTCCGCCGCTGCCCCTCCCCCCTCATAGAATTAAATCATGATCATGATGCAAATAAGCAGAACGGTAGCATTCGAGCCGGGAGTTCCGTTGCTCGTGATTCATATCTTTTTAATAGGAATGGATTAGGTACTGATTGCCAGATTGATTTCTATCTGCGCTATCCGAGCTCGCTCCATTTAATCGTGCAGGTAATTACTCGTCGTTGTGAGACCGCGCGGCGTCGCAATCAGGAGCCGTTAGCCTTCTCTCCAGATTCGGTAACGTTCCGTCGCAGAGGCAATTTCGCTAATGATGGCCCGGGGAGGAATTTGGTGTCGAGTGCGCGTAGTGTGAAGTCACTCATGCTCTAATGGTTTCGAAGGACCGACGAGCAGAAATCGTCGCTTGGACTAGCAGAGATTCGGGAATAGTTTCACTCCAAAACTAATACATGGTACCCGCCGCATCCGGAGGAGTAGATTAGCGCAATGTGAGACTTTCTCTTTGAAATCGACGGTCCCCATTCCGACTCCGAACGTTTGGCGTCAGAATTCCCACTCCGAACATTTAGCGTCAGAGTTCCCACTCCGGCGTGGACGCCTAGGTGGAAGAGCCTACGAACCTCTCTGAATGAATCACGGGGACAGACTTCCGAGCGTTTGCTGGCAGCTCCAAGTTTCGTGAAGCCCGCAAGGCGCCATCGGTACCTCGTCGACGGACACCCGCCGGGAGCCATCGCATAAATCCCTTGTGAGCATCGCATATTGCGATGATTAGTCGAAGGAATCGTTTTGATTTATGCACACGCCACGACCTCTCACCATCATAAAGTGACGGAAGACCGAACATATGTAGCTGCGCTCGGAATTCTCCGGTCTTTTCATCATCGAACGCAACGGATCCCAACGAGACACATCGGCCGCGAATCATGCTCGCTGCCAGCGGAGCGATTAACAATTTCCGTCCAATGAACCGGATTGAAAACGAAGCCGGACATCTTCAAACCACCCAAGGGAAGCGTGAAGTAATGGCCGCGAATCAAGACGGTCGTCTAAACGCTGCAATGAGCCGGGCAACAGATCGCCCGTTCCGAGCTGCTCAGCAAAAAGAATTTCGGTCGGTCAGTCGAGAAAAGAGCTAACCAGATAACTTGCCGGCTGAGCGGCTGACGAGCGGACAAACTTCTCCGAGCATCGCAGTCGGTAATAAGGACTCCGTTCAAGTCGTTCTGGTAACGAGTCCGGCCTCGTGGCGGAACAAGACAAAAATGCATCCGCACGGCAGTATCGATCTGATGACGCATCGAAAGAATCAATCGGGTCGACAGATAGAAGTCGCTAATTCGAAAAGCTTTGGAAATCACGGATTTCGTGTCTAAGACGATTATTGATATCGACACCAGTAAATCACGGATCGACACATACCGTGAGAAACGAGCTTTCATCATTCCTTTGATGCTTCCAAACAATGGAAGTCCAAGCGATTCTAAGGGTCAATGAGCGCCTCCGATCACCTTCGAGCACGAACTGGCGACACCTTTGTTTCAAGGGTGTGAATCAGATGACTCTGGCTGTGAGATAATGTGGAACTAACTCATAGAGCAACTCGGATCGCGAGAGCTCAATTTTTATCTTGGAAATTGAGTCCCTAGGAACATGAGATGGATATGGATGGAAAATCAGAAAATGAGCGGGCGTATAATTTCCGAAGAGCAGCGACCAGGACACGGACGCTATGCGCGGTGGGCCGAGGGAATTGATTCGCTAATCACTAATAAGTTCCACCGTCATCGCTCCAATCAACGGGATCGGTGTAATGGAACAAAAACGAAGTAACG
The DNA here is from genome assembly GCF_000255335.2 of Galendromus occidentalis. NCBI lineage: Eukaryota > Metazoa > Arthropoda > Arachnida > Mesostigmata > Phytoseiidae > Galendromus > Galendromus occidentalis. Next base: position 711,328 of record NW_003805485.1, on the reverse strand, counting down.
TTGTTCGAGAAAAGTTTTTTCCTTCTTCGTTGGGCGTGGCCGACTGCTCGCAATGAGTACACTTGACTCGTCGGTGCGCGCCGCTCCAGATCAGATTTGCTATCCGCCTTTCAGAATGAACTCGGTGTGCGAGGTAGTTAAGACTTATTTTTCGCCGTTGTATTATTCTCTTCTTCGGTGCTCGGAGCCACGATCCTTTGCAAAAGCTCTCAATTCCGGCTAGATCCACCTGTTTCCTCTCTTAAATCCCATTGTGAATCGGAAGGAGCCACGAATCCTTACGGGTCCCGGCTATACAGGAATCCCTTTTATGCCTCGAACAATTCAGAGGGATAAACGATGAAATCTGAGTCGAATTCTCCGAATAGAAAACCAAGCTATCGAGAGGGGAAGCGAGAGAAAAAAAAACGATACCCCTTCGCTCTGAACGTACGACCCTTCGACGCCGGACACGAATCACGTGACACTCTTAGTTTTCCGATTCTCAGCCCCATCCCCCATTCAAAAGTCTGTCAACTCTCTTGACGATGAATTTTGTCAAATAATGATCCTGAAATCCCCGGAGCTATCCCTTTCTTCCCTTTCCGGAAGAAAAACACGAACGAGAAAAACGACGCGTGAGGATACCGAATGGAATCATATTTCACCCAAGATGGATACAATTGGAATTCCAGGGTGGAACTATAAGCGTGACCCTGCGGGCCCCCGATCCTGTGATGGCAAGTTGGAAGAGTACTCAAGGTAATCCGACACGTCGCCGGATGTGTCTGGTAGGCTCTGATCCGACTAGGAGACTTTCGACCTCGATATTTGATCTGACCCTCACGAATGAGCTCATCGGGGACAGAATCCGCTCAAAAATAATGCGGCTTGGAGACAAAGTGACGGGGATCATATTCCGACTGATCACCTCCTACAGAGCATTCCAAAACGTGGGTCGTTGGGGTCTACCTTATGATAATCAAGGAAGACTGAATGGAAATTCAGCGCTCCGGCTCGAGGTTTCCCGATCATGAATGAGAGATAAGAGATAATCGGAGCGGGAGTTTTGTTTGACTTATATTTTCAAGGTCCCCCAAGGGCTACAGGCGGGATTCAATAATGGCGTCATCACACCGTCCGCTTCCTCGGCGTCGGAACTCAACCATTGAACCTCGACGCAGAAACCCAAGGGCCAAGACCACGAAAATCGGTGTCCGATTTGTGAGTGTTTTCTCTCAGAGCCAGAATTCCTCGCTCATAATTTCGCCCGAAATGATTTACAGCCGTCATGAGGACCACGATTGTTATCCAAAATACCTTCCCATGAGTTTGCGGTATTTGTTCCGTCAGTGCGTTCATTTTATCCGCAACCACTATTGCGTGTGTTAGAAAGTGAGCGCGGCCGAGAAAAAAAATCGAGAAAGCGATGCGGGCCAGGGTTCTTCGGCTGAACGCGTGACGATATTACGAATCGACTGCACGTTCTTCTGTTGTTCGCTTGTAACTAACACACACATATCAATCGGACGGTAAAACTCAGCCCGGTCTGAAGAGGTAGGCCAGCGGAGAAGAATTCACGATAAGAGGATCGGTGTGAGAGGAGTCGTTCCTATATTTCGAACGGACTCCACCGGTCGACTGAACGCGGCGCACCCCGCTGACCGTCAAGGAACTCCGGAAGAGGTCCGAATGCGAAATGGGAATAACTTAAGGATTTCCGTGGCTCGCGTTCAACCCCGGTAGCTCCGCCGTTTTCTGTCGGGTGAATCCTCCGTCAGCTTCGAATATCTCCGTGATCCATCAATCCAGCGGTGGAGCTCGTAATCATCAAATCATCGGTCTTCCTCACTCATACTAGCTCCCTGCCGCTACTTGACGGTGCTTTCAGTCCGATGCTGATCACAATGCGATCAAAGGTCGTGAATTTTCGCGCCGATTTCGCTGTGTCGTCGTCGCCGGCTACTCCGCACAGATCAGATCGTCAGACGAGCGACAGCTGACGATGATACCGAAAGCCTCATCTATAAACATTTCCGAGCGATGTCCGAGCCACGTACAGACAAATGAACGGTAATCGGATGATCGCAGAGTGGCTACCAGACTCTGTGCTCAAATGTTCGGCCAACGACTGTCGTGTCGAGCGCGGGTCCTCGATTCGATGGGAGCGTTTGCCTTCCAAGCCTCGGCTTCGGTAGTTCATGACGCTGGGTCTGCGGGGGTCGGGAAGCTCGAGAGATCCAAGAAACTTGTTCGGAACACCTCACAGTCGAAAAACAACGATAGAACACTGTTCTGCTCGGATCAGGACACGTATTCATCCTCAAGGAAATCGAGTCGAGCCTAGTCCGGGCTTCTCCGACCATTTCATCCAGGATGAGACTCCGAAGAAGAAGGCAAGGCACGTAAAAGTAAAGAGACGTGCAACGGAGCCGAGCCAGTGAGTACGGAACTAGGGGGACAGCTCGGGGGAGGAGCAGAGCAGAAATGAGAAAAAGATATCAGGGCGGAAAAAGGGCAAAGGAATGAAGGTGACCAAATGTGTCGAGAGAACAATGTACAGCTGATGAGAGGGCCGAGAAGAAACTTCGGGAACAGTCCTGCGGGAAGCGAGAGCGGGCTCGCGCCCTGCAATCTCGATGTGACTTCGAGTGGGAGAACGATTCCGGGCGACCGCGACGGTCCAACCGGGACAGACGGAGTGTGATCGCTCGAGGCACCGAGTGAGACTTCGCTCAATGAGTCTGATCACATGACCCCTCGCACTGCCATGGCCCGATCGGGTTGGAAAGAGAAAGGCGAACCATCAAACGGAACGGGGCGATTTCTTTTCCAGCCCCACGGTCTCCAACACACGTCCCGTCGATATTCTGTCCGTTTCTCCCTCTGCGTTTCCGGTCCAGATATCCTCTGGCGGGAAACCTTCCCGCTTCCGGGGCTCCACCTGTACAAAATTTCCCAGAAGCGGAGTCGAGCTCGTTCGTTTTCTTCGCACAGAATGGAGCGGTAGGGTGAGTCACTAAGCGCGATTTTGCAAACATTGAGTTCCCATTTTCCCGAGTTCTCGACCGCAGAAACTCTGAACGTACATGTGATTTGTTCATGTCAAAACCGGAATCGTTGACTCGAACCTAGTAAGTGAGCACCTCGATCGGAAAGCAAGTCGACTTCGAAAAAGTTCGAAATCCCCTGCAGAGAGTCGAGTTCATTCCGCCAGTCTATTCTTGTCAGACGGTAGTCAAGTTGCCGGAAGCAGACCTCTCGTCTCAAAAAAAAGGTCCATCGACCGCCAGGAACAGAAGAGGGGAGAAAATTGAAGCGAAAGTCGCAATCCTCGAGGGGATACCACAGTTCCGAAAATATTTTCGAGAATTCAAGCCGATTCGAGCTCGACGGAACGGAATGCGGAAGGGTCTGCTCTGAATCCGGCCATAAACGCGAATGTTATGAAACTCCGAGCGTGCCCCGTGCTGGCGCCACTCTCAAGCGTTCCCCAGAGAACGACCTATTCGTCACGCAGATACGTGAAAGCTTAATTAGATTATACGTAGAATGGCCGCGGGCCTTAACTAGGACGCTTGGCTGAATACAGATCTATAACATCTCTTGCGGACCGTGGACGTGACCGGGGCGAACATAGTTCGTTTGTTCTCTTGAGTTTGTCATTGAATCAATAAGACGCTACCAAAAGCTACGCTGTGCGATCCACTTCCCACCGCCCGCCTGGATCCAAGTGGTATCTTAGCGACCAACAAATAACCAGGATAGGTGGCCCTCTCCTCTACACGGATCCCTCCCCAGTGCCCCACCCGCGAACTATGCACTCGCAGTCCGAAGTTGTATAGGAAACCCCACATTGTGAGGGAGCCCCTCCCCCACCCAGCATGAGGGAGCCTACGAAGTCTGCGTTTGAGCTCTACGATATTGGGTCGGCTCCACCGGTCGAAGCATCCCATTGGCGCAATGTTGATGCTGCATCCTTGGGAGGAGCTGAAGACTAACGTAGCCCGGCAACCAACGATAGTTACCCCAGAGCCATATGAGTCACCTAACAGCTTCTCTATTAGCAAGAAGAAGGAAGAGAATCGTTTTGATGTCACATTACAGAAGGAGCTCGAGGCGCTGGCCGGTCCGATCCGGGAGGGAATAGTGATCAACGCGCAGGTGGGAGAGCAGCTGCTCGGAAGGAAGAACAGGGTAGACGACTCAGCACCTGCTCTCTGCGATACCGAAGCATTGGGAAGCTCGAATTTTCGAAGATCATTCTGAAATTCGTTTCTGAATTTCAAGGCCGCGAGTTTCGACAGCTCGCTCTCTCGGAGGCGGTAGGCACGGAGAGGCTCGGACGCCATCCACGATTTCTGATTCAAACTCAGGACTCGTGATGAGCTTGTCGTAGATGAAAATAGCGTGGATGGGCTACGATAGCCGACAATCTTGGCATCTGAACACACTCACTGAGATCTGCCATCGAAGCCGATTTGAAGATATTTTTTCACGTCGGTATGAAGAGCTACGACCGTTGGAGTCGGATATTACTGATAGCGGTGGTGAGGCTCTACTGAAAACTCGTCGATTATATCCCCATTAACAGATTTTCAGACGGAATGGAAATTCGATTGAAAATCAAGGAGCGGTCGTCGAGGACGATCAAACTCGGAAAGAGCGAACGTCGTGCATAATTCAACGATTATGGGGATCGAAACACTTCAAGTCATCCCAACGCGGGATCGTTTTCCCCTTGAACGGAAACCAATGATGACTTACCAACTACGCAGATGAGACTTCAATCGAGCCAACACGCATTCACCTCCATTCGGCAAAATCGGAATGCTCAGTGCTTAGCTTTCGGTGCGAACAGAGTCCACGTATAATTTGATTCGTAGTCTCCGGGGGCGATAATCTCGCCCTTGCGGAGAACAAATAATCGTTGCATCGATCCCGTTTCGGAATTCTAGTCTCGAGCTCTCGAGAGTGGGGGCAGATACGCACCACCGTTTGCTCCGTGGGGTGGGACGATCGCGTGAGCTCATATCGGATCCTCGGACGCTCGCCTCTGTTTCAGCCCATTCACCGAAAGCGCGGGCGGGCTCGCAGCAGATAAATCCAGTCGGATAAGGTTCGGAGATAATAGATTCCCCGTGCGAGAGCTCCTTCCTCTATTCCCTCCCAGTCAATGTCATTCCCGTTCTCCTTCGCCTCCCTTCTCGATCCCGATAAGCCGAATGCGCCACCAGCAACACCGTCGAATAGGATGAGCGTATCATGGGCAACACTGTTGATTGTTCCTTCAATCGGTGGTCGCTTCGGTGCGATGAATGAATTCGAGCTAAACGCAACGAACGACCCTGTACGTACATCGGGCGAAAGGACAAGCCGGGAGCAGATCGCAACAATGACAACACACAATCACGATAACTTCGCGCTTTGATCTATCACTGATGACACGACGCTCTACGATGTGGAAACGACTCCAAACACCTGCACCATCGGTCGACGCTGCCACCGTGTCGTTGGTCGCTATCGAATGAATAAACAGTTTCAGGCAACCGCTTGCGCTTCTGTGTCTCGGTGACACACGAGGTTCGCTCATCCGCATCGTCATTATGCATAATTTCTCTGATCTGCGTGAACACGACAGCGGGACAACGATACTTTGAAGATCACCGGGGCGGTGGCGCACTCACAGCCGAAAAGAAACACTGCAATGTCCCGCGGAACAGCATCAGGTACTCGAACACCCCTTCTCATTGCCCTTGAATACGAAACATAACCCTCCCTAATTTATCGTGAGCGCTAATCGACTTCGGATCCAAGAAAATCTTGCTGTCCCCGGAGCTGGTTCGCAGCTTTTGCGGGGAAGCCTCAGCGTTCCCTCGGAAACTGCGCACGTCTTTTGCGTTCCGCACGGGAGGGAGCGGATCTTTTCTCTCGCGAATTGATAAATCTTCCCCGGCTCTGAGCAATGTGTGCTCGCAAAGCTCGATCGCTTGTGAATCAATTTAGGAAAGTTTCCGAATGTTTGAGCGGAGATGAACCCGTCGGGTCGCTGGGCCAGAAAATAAGTTCTGCAGCGATGCAAATACGCCAGGTCTTGCACATTCCCACCGTGAGATTTCCTCGGAATAATCACAGAAACAACGAGATAGGGAAACCAACCTCGCCCTCCAAGCGGGGAACTTCGATACAAAGTACAGAGGTCCTATACCCGGTATGTCGTCCGATGTGATTTTGTTGCTTCTGTGTTATGCCACAACCTCCTCTCCTCCTAATTGGCCTGATTCGGGAGCCGGGCGAGACCTCGTTGAAGGACATGGTTTGCTCCGCAGTTCTCCTCTCAAAGTGAACCGCCGGTGTGGTTCCACTCGTTAACAACGCGAAGTGGACGATCGTTTCACGGAGGCACGTAAACTCCGAGGGTACAGCGTTCCCGCAATTCCACCTGACTCGCTGTCTAGGTTTGCTCGACTCATATTTATCTGCCGAGATAACTCGCGGAGTTCTATGCGGGATTCCATCGTTCCAGAAAGCTGCGAGAAGAAGAAGCGTGAAACAGAAACATCGAATGTTCGTCCACCCGTGAACCGCACGCGCTGACAGATCGCACAACACTCTGATGTAAGAGTTCCCTTGAACGGACGCTGACTGACGGGTAGGGAGCCACAGGCCAGCGTACGTGTACACTGACACGCACACACGCGATGGTCTACGAGGAACAAAGACATCCGCCACAAGATGCAGCAAACAAACAAGCGGAAGGAGCTCTTGCTCCTGTCAGCTCCGACAGGGGCGGAGGCAGACTCGAGCACGTTATACTCGAGGTGGTACCCCCTAGCCTGCCGTACAAGCGACGAGAACCTCGCTCGTCTTCTCGAGCCCCTGCTGACTTCACTACATCAGCTCTTCGAATGGATCTCCAATATTCCATGGAAATCCCTGATATTCCATGAAGCCGGCAACCAGGATGTGGTGCCCGCGGGACAAGTCGTGGAGTGGAACATGACGCCCAGCAGAATAAGATTAATTGATTAGGCAGTCTCTCCTGGAACTGGTTGGTCAGGACGGCCGTAGCTAACGAGGTCTAAGCCGAGGCGATGCCTCCTTGTGGTGAGTCGCCGGATCAATCAGCTTGCTGGCCAGTCGATTAATCTCCTTGAATCTGTCTCTGGAAGACGGAGGCGAAGTAAATGAAATGCGTCTTCTACGTCGTCCGCGAGGATTTCCGTCGTGGGAGATCCTTCTTCCGCAAAACAAGCAAGGCTCGATGGGAGTGCATGGACTCCGAGATAATGAATGCTCGTACTCGTCTGAGCGAGAGCGTACGGCTCCGGATGCAAAAGTGGCGTTCTTATCTTAACTGCGGCCGCTCCGCGGACACGAAAATACCAGGGAGAACGGAGCTCGGAGAACACGAAGGCGGCGTCGACCATCTGGCTTTGGGTGACACAGAGCGGTGGATCCCGGTACGCGGGCAGTTATCCCAACAAACGAGAGAAGGCGATTCTCAGCTGCGTCACGTATTTGCTGCTGTCCTAACAAGCCATTTAGCTCGCTGGCCAGTCGGCACGCTTGCGCCCGAGCGGCAAAATACTGAGAGCCTTCTTTCTCCCGGAGCACAAGCACCCGGAGCCTCCCACGTCGTAAACCCCCAACCGCAAACGTCCCGCGAGACAGGAGCTGATTCCGCGCGACATATGGCCACGCAATACTCTCTCTCTCTGCCTGCCAGGGAATGAATGGGAGGCACGCTCGCGGGAAAAGGAAGCAAGCGACCCGCGCGCAGCAGAGGAGACTTCGGTGAAGCTTTCCGGGAGACGAAGTTGCATTTGAAATTACTTTCGAACTGACACTCCGTCCGCTTCCAACTGCGCGCCAGCACTCGGAGTGGGAACGAGATTGGTGAAGGACGAGATCACAGAGCAGAAAACCAGCCGCCGAATCCTTATCGACGCGAATCTAGTTCGGAAGGAGTGAATGCAATCGAGGGATGGCTCGGAAAGTAACGCCACGAAGCCACCGGGAGAGCCTCCTTGACTCTATGGATATCATGAGACTCGACAATCTTTAAACCCGAATCGAGGTAAATCTCGGTGCTCGCGAAGCTCCTACCGAGGATCGCGAAGATCTCCTATGTCAGAGTCCACGATTCTGGCGTCGATGACGACAGCAGCGGGTAAGAGGGGGAGTGGTGAGTGTGGGCTCCAGTATTAAATCTCTGCCGAGAGGGAATCGTGTTATACGGCTGAAACGAGGCGTCGTTTTACGGCCTCAGTCAGCTATGGGTGAACAGTTTTTCGAACGTCCACCTCCCATCATTGTGCGCTTTGCATGAAGGGAGCGCCCAGGGCTTGGACGCTCCAAACCCGACCGGATCCAAGCTGGGCCCGTAGCTGGCACGAGATTCCGTCTGCGGCTCGGGCAATCAAGCCGAACTCATAATGGGACTCTCGAAGCGAACTCTCGATCCGCCTTCTGTGGAGTTCTCCGCTCATTGTGGATATCGCAGCCGCTCATCCAGGAGAAGTTGCTCGGTTCTGACATACGGACGTATGCAGACTCGTTCTCTCCCCAGACGCCTTGATTTCCTCGTGACTTCTTTGCTGCTGTACTCGGAATCTTCTCCCAAGTTCTAGATCACCTATCCGATCCCCTTCCCCAGCCAGCCCTCAACGACTATTCCGAATCCGTGACTTCTTTCGGGTTCCACAACCTCCCAACGAATTATTCCCTCAATGAGACGCCGTAGGATGCTCCGTCGAGTGTGTAGAGTGTTGGAAATGGGTTTTTCTGAACTGCTCCACGTGATTTAAGGTCAGGCCACAATCGCTCTAACTCAGGTCTGTATCCGGCCGAATAGGTGATCTAAGTTTATGGAATTCTATTGTTTGAGGGATCTCCCGGAATCCCTCGGGGAATCCCGATTTCTTCAACTCGATTCCACGCTCGTGGCAAGGCCAAGGCGCATTCCCACATTGGATTGCAGGGTAGGAAAGAGTGAAGATCCTTCTTCGAAATAATTCAAACAGCAGGCGATTTCTTCGTGTTTTTCTGAGAAGAATATTCACCCGTTTGTCTCGTCGACTGGCAAGCGACGGAGAATTACGCTTCACATCTTCACTCTTTTGCTCGGCCAAGATATGGAGCTATTCCGGCCGATGATAATCACCACATACACGCGAATCACATGCATCCGGCTTCATACCATTAACGAAAGGATTTCGTAGAGATCACCCTAAGTCGCGTGCCTGAAGTTTGAGACACCGGAAGCATTCTTAAAGGCTAGCTCCCATCGGCCGGAGGAGAGTGACGCCTTGTAAATCAAGTCGGTGATGGGAGTCCTTCGTGTTCACGTCTGAACATGTCTCGAGACACGTTGGGAGGCTCGCCAACATTTTTTGAGCATACTTATCGTGCACTCCCGAGCATATTCCATTGCATTTTTTCGGGGTCTCGAAATGGCCGGCCACGAGTAGCCCCGGGATATTTATGGTGCTATGCAATGGTAGAACGTCTGTCGCAGCTGCGAGAGGACCGAGAACTACCTATCTTTCTCCCATGCGATTTTTTCCTCGGGAGGAAATGGAAAATGTTCCACGCTGAGATCCCTGAGACGCGAGCTCTAACGACTCATTCTTCTGTCTCCGTCCTAAATGTTCTACGGTGACACTCTGTTGGCGCTCCGAGACTGAGGAGCAAAACACCACGACCAACGAGTTTCTCGCTCGCTCTCCGTTGGTGCCCAGTGTCGAACCGCTCGGGAGGAACCAATCGAACGGCTCTATTCTTGAAACGGATGCCTAGCACAGCCGTTCCGTGAAAATCAGGTCTCGGACCCGCGCACGTACAGGCGCGATTCGCAAGGTTGGAACGTGCCGAAACTGGCCACGCTCGCCTCATGCCCGTTGTCCGCATGTTCTTTCCGTTAGCGTGGACGCGCATCACAGCACGCGATGGCGGTGGTCAGATTGTCAGACCGAGCTGGATAACTCTGGCCATTTGTAACGATTTCGACAAATTGTTAAGCATGTCAGAGGCCAGCAGAAGATATCTCTGCGGCCAGAGGTCTCCATCTCGAAGGCTTCAAAGTACCCGAGACTGTTAGAGTCTCCGCGGGGCACCAATCCACGCGGCCAATCGCATCCCGCGAATATCGAGATGTCGAATGTTTGGGCGTCACAGTCGCCCGAACTTTTCAGCTCTATCATTGCTCATAGAGTTCATTCTCGTCAGTATACAACCCCGCAGAGTCGTCCCGACGCAACCAGCTCGTCCTGTCTTTGCTCCAGGAAGCTATTATCCGAATCCTGAGAATTCGAAGTGTCAGGCGTAGCAGCAAGCTGCACTTTTTCCGAATACCTTCTTGTCAGTCGGTTCACGGTACAATATTGTCCTTCAGAGAGGGACCTCCTTCTTATTCGCGCAAACATCCCAATACTGTTCGTCGATGGGTACCAATCAATATCCGGAGAAGTCGCAAGCTCTCGTTCAAGTGGCCCCGTTTCCGGTAGCGCAAGAGCAAACACGTCCCACCGAGGAATGCTACGGAACGACCTGAACTCCAGACCGAAACCTACAAACATGAATTTCTTTTGGAGAGAGCCAGTACCGAACATAGCACATCAGCTTCGCAGAAACGAGGAAGCTCCCGAAAGAACGCAGCGCGTTGCAGTCAGTCTGGTTAGGGAGCGGGAGTGAACTCCGAGAGGAAAATTCATACGATGAAATTCAAGTACGACCATGCCTTGTGGAATCGAATGTCTCAGGTTCCTACAGATTATTCCAGAAATTCGAATGTCCTGAGGCAGTCTTCAGTTCATTTGTCAGAATTCGCCTTCGATTTTTTTTGCAGTTTTCATGAAGCACCAACATAGTATGTATATGCCGAGCGTAGAAGCCTAGCAAACACCGCGGAAAAACTCCATCGCGAGGTCTGACCCTTGCTCCCGCTTCGGCAGCACACCTTCGGGGCGTCTCATTACCATACGGAATATCTTCACGAGAAGGAGACAAAGCGCGGTAGTAGGAAGATGCTCTGCTGAATATCGTGGCGTTAGCGATTCGCAGAAACACAATCGAATCCGAAAGTACACCATCGACTCACTTGTTGTCCACTATTTACATTATGAGCTCCGCTTGACAAAGGACGGTGGCAGAAAGCACGAAGCACTTATAATGACAGAGGCGACCGTTCGATGATGAGCTCTCGTCGATGAGAACGAGTGTATCACCGTGGAACGACTTGTCGGCACCTATGACATGACGTACCGCCGGTGCGTATAAATGAACCACATTACACACAGACGTAACAGAAATCTCGGCGCTGGGATCCTGGCCGTGCTTCAAATGGAAGCGGAGCAAGCAAGCGTGAAACATTTCGAAATGGACCCGCTCGTCCAACAATGGTCCCGAGTCCCGAGTGCTGTTCCGTATTCGAGCTCGGGCTTTATTCGAGGGGAGCAGAGTACACCGTCGAATAAGGGGGAAAGACCCTCTGAGGGCAATAAACCACAGAAAAATCTTCGCACGGAATTCGGTGGGACATCACGCTAGAGCTGCCTAACTACGGGGAGCATCGTCGATCCGAACCATCGGAAGGAACGCCACCGGAGACGTTACTATTGACCATGGTCGAACGGGTTTCTGTGTCTGATCTCGTTGATCGTCGTGATGATCGCATTGACTTGACCACGAAGACCTTGTGCAGCGGTAACCCTGCTCGTGGCTTACCCATTCTTCTGGATCGCGAGCGAACAAAAAAAAACGTCCACACTTTCTGGAATCACAAAGCGTCCGCGGAACATTCGCTGGCTCCAATTTAGAAAATGCGGGGAACTTCCATGGGAAGTTTGACGTCTACAGCTGAGGGTTCGGCTCAGCAGGAGCTACGATGAGCGAGTGTTGCGTAAGCCAGAGTTTAAGGGGTTAGATCGAGGGCTGTGTCGGGGGAAGCTCAAAAACCTCGGTTGCGGCATCGGGGAAAAAAGAACCTGACCGAAAATCGAGGGGCACGGGGAAAAAGCTGCGGACGAAATCAACGGAATATGCAAACTTCAGAAAGCATCCCGCGCAAGCGAGAAACGAGTAGGAGGAGGTGCATGAGACTTTAGACCAGACGCTCCCGAAACGTATGCGCATACGTAAGCGACCAAAGACCATCGGAGAGGAGGCGCTTATCGGGAGACATCCACAGGCTGTGTGTCAACAGAGGAATGATTTGCAATGCGGCATGGATGGACTTTTCTCCGAGGGTCTATTCCGAGCGATCACTGCGAGCAATAAAGAACGAATTCGAGAGTAGGGGAAAAACACACTGATTATGGAATGAGGAGAATATGATCCGAAGAAAATCCCTATGGAGACCTCTCATCGTTTCCGAAATCGCAGGAAAGCATCCAGGCGAATAGAATCGATTCCAAGGAGCGAGAACTCGGATTTAAGGGAGAACGTATCATCGTCCTGAAGGGGAAAACTCCAAGGGAATGCCAATGAGGCAGCATTTATCGATTCGAACGGTCTCTCTACGAGGTGAGACATTCCATTTGGACAAATATGCGACAGATCTCACAGAGCTCAAACGAGAAGCAAAACGATGCTATTGATCGAAGAGCTCTATTTGTCGCTTCTATCCGCATCGCCGCACAGCAAACTGACGATGAGATCGGAGCTTGCTGCGGGAAATGATGAAAAAACGTCATGTGACGCTCTACGAGGTAAATCAATGTCTTCTATCCGCACGTGGATTCCACGGATACCGGAACGGCACTGTGACACAACAATCAATTCGACAATTTTTCTTAAAACTTCCACCGTGGCTCTTCTATACAATTCTACTACTACGGTCAGCGCGGATGCTCGCGAAGATCGATTATATAATAGCATTGAAAAGCGGTTCAAGACTGAATTGTGAAACCGAGAGAGTCCATATTTCGTGTGCGATAGACTTAGTTGAGCAACAATCGAGCGCGGGTCCGAGAGAGTCTGTCCGGCTAAGCTCTTACCTTGTTCGCGAGTTGAGGCGACTCTTGGAAAATCACGGCACGAGTCTCGACGGTTTCGGCAGCCTCCCTGCAACAGAAATCAGTGATCGTCAGCTTTTTTCTAAAAATAAGGCTCGCAATTAATACAGGAATGTGTTCGGATCCGCTCACGGAGGCAAACTAATTTCGCCGAGCATGGCGTACTAATGACTTCTCTGACCAGCAACGGGAATGTAAGAACAAGTCGTTCGCTTGGGATTCCAATCACGTCTCCTTCATACCCCACGCGGATGCCCTCCCCTCGACGGATCATGCTTCCTGATTCGTCCTCCCCCCAACCACTCCCTCCTGGAGTATTCCTGCATGCTGCAGCCGCTCTTCTGAACCTCGGAAAATGCCGCATAAATGTTCGAGCCCAGCGCTCCGAGCCGGCCTCAGTTCGAGCTTTGCGGCGAGCACATAACGAAGCCCAGCAATTATTTACTCGAACTCCGGGAGGAGCGCGTTTCTAGTAGTCGATTCCAAAAGCTTCCGAGCAATTTCCAGCTGCCTCCGTGCATTCGAAACCCTTCCAACTCTACTTGATGGAGAGATCGTGGACTCTGTAACTTTCTTCCGGTGCTCCTCCTTGTCCCCGGCATCTTCCTCTCCGGATTCCAGAAGAATCAGCTGGAATCTTTCGAATTATACCCAACGGAAGCAACTCTTTCGTTAGGGCGCCCTGCTCAGATTGACGGGGGATTTTCTCGTCGAATTTGCAAGACTCCGATGGAGACGAGAAGACTTGATCGGATCCCATGCGCCGCCAAGTTGGATTCGGAAAATATCGTTTTCAGAGAAAACCTTCGAATGGGATCCTGCCTCATGGGAGTTCTCATCATACGCATTGTCATTGTTTTGGATTTTGGACATAGTGATCCGTCAAAGTCTATCTAGTTTCTGGCGCAAGCGGTCGGCACACGCCGGACAAAGCCTTCAGGTGACGTAATTGACAAGATCTTAAAGACGATCCAGCGTACATTGGAATTTGGACGGTTCAGACTACGCCATCTGACAACTTCCGAACGCGAATACCGATCTCACCTCATTCGTAAGAGGGGGCGAGCTGAATTCCTGACAAGCACAGCCATCATGAGCTCAATACGCGAGCCCGGCTCGAGCAAGTTATCGAGACTGAATCAAATCAAGCTGTGATTCGAATGACATCTCACGGAGATCCTCCCGAGGAGGAATCTCGTGATCGAGAAGGGTGTTAAGGAGGCGACCACTACACATCATGGGACACGGCATGAATTCGCAATCCCACACCTCTCGGACGCGTCATCTTGAGCTGACGCATGCACGGGATTGCCTCCATCCATTCGCTCGAATTTCATGAATCGGAGACTAGCTCTCTAATCAGATTCGAGCTCAGATCCAAATCTCTGGCCTTCGGATTCGAAGTCGACAGTAGGAGAAATTTTCTACGACGCACCATCGGCCGGTAGGAGGTCGGCCGACTCCTAACAGCACTTAGGCGAAAACCTGTGATCTGTCAGCCTGCGAGAAACTTTCGCAAAGCCACGGAATGAGGCTTTGCGCCTCCTCCACCACCGACTCATAGCTCGTACGGAGGTTTTTCTGGGAAATGAAGTTGAGGAAATATTGCAGGAGGACATCTTCTCATCGCAGAGTTTCGCAATTTCCTAGAGGAGACCGTAATTAGATCGAGTTCTTCCCCAGCTTTGGGAGTTCCTCTGATCATTCTCGCTAGACTGAAATATGTGAAGACGAATTTCTCGGGATCACATCGAGATAATCATCCAAGAATGGATGAAATTCATCGCATACAGCGAATAATCGAGGCTTCGGCTACTGCCTGCGATTCAGAGCCGGCTTGGTAACCCTTGCGGAGCCTTTGCATGGACCGCGAATCCATCGAGTGGGGCTCCTCGGTTGAGTTTCCTATTTTTCCTCTGCTCTTCTTCCGCCTTCTCCGAGCTCCCACGAGCTGTTTTTCCGCAACGAGAAGAGCTACAGAATCGGCTGCTCGAGGCTCGGAATACACCTGCGGTGTTTTCTTTGGGTCTATTCTCGTACTCGAGTACGGCGTCGACTGAGGAGAAATCACGAACTTGAGCGACGCGTAGCCTCCACCAATCGAGTTCGGAAGCGCTCACAGCCTCAGAGCCCCCTGTAAGAGAGTCTAGCCACCGGGACGACCCCCTTTGATGCAGGTCAATTCCCTAAAAATAAGTTCCTGTTGACTCTCGAATTCAGTCGTCGAATGCTTGAGCACCGAGTGATTCGTTCTATTTCCATCCCGGGAACCGAGACGCTCCTACTCAAGAATAGCAACAGATCCGAGGGTCGCAGAAACTTCGGGAAGGACGATGAAGGATGATCCTCGAAGTTCATGAGGTGAGTCGACGACTAGCGATAACAACTTCGATACGAGACTGTTTCCGGGGTATCTCGGTAATCTGTCTCGGTAATCTCTTAGGTCATCTCACTCCCTAAGTCAGGGGACGCGAAAAAAGGGATGCCAACCCCCCCAAGGAATTGAAAGCAAGGCAAAGATGCTTTGCCTTGCTGTGAACGTATCGAGCCGGAGCTCCGATCATTTCAACTTGAATGGGTTCGATTCATGGCAAAGAGTATTCAGGGACGCCTGATTCATCGTCGCCCGTTTCAGATCGCTCTGATTCACTTCAGAAACCTCGCGTACGAACGTCCACTGCATCGCAATTCGAATTGACTGCATTCGATGCTTCGGAAGACGCTCTAGCATGCGTTCGATGCCCCACGGGGAAACCTCCTCTGAATTCCCTGACTCGATCACGAATCGTGAAATTAGGGTATACATATACATGCTAAATTATTTCCCGGAGACGTGAAATACCGGTTTCCATATGTCGATATTATCGATATTTCGCTCGACTACTCAAACTGCTTTTGACAGCTCATCACTTGAATTCCGATCAACTCAGCGATCAGGGATCAGATTCGAGAGAGAAGAATCTCCCGCATCGTTGTGTCGACAAATGACGTTGTTCATACGAAAGACATGGTCTCGGAGGTATTCTAGCAAAAAGCAGCGGGATCGATCGAGAAACTGTCGGCACAGATAGAATCTTCGATCGCAACATCACAGCCGATCGCATGGATCGCACTGAATCGGTGCGAAATCTCAGCGGACCTCCCAGGACAATCTTTTCTCAAAACTGTCCCCGTTCCGAAGCCGATTCCAGGCCGGAAAACTACATGTCGGTCGTTTAGTCGGAGCCAGCTACGCCGATGATGATTTCTCTGATGCCACTGAAGTCACGCCCTACGAAACTATCAACAAGTCTTCGCGAAGCTTGACAAAGCGCCGAAGGTTCTGTCGGTGGTTCTCCATGCTCGACAGCAGAAAATTTCCGAATCATTCACGGCGAGTGCAACGTTGGCTCTCTTATCGAGACTCCATCCGATCGCCGAGGAGGGTCCGTCGTCGGTATGACCGATAGAGTAACTTCAATTGGCGGTCAGCTGAGCGATATCCGAGACGACGGGCGCTCAACTCGATTGGCAGCTCCTCTCGGTCGCTGTTCGAACTTACTTGTTGGCCTTCGATGAGTTGCGACCGCACACACACATTGCAATGAAGAGAACGGACACGATCAGCACCGATAGCGAAAAGCCTGCCGGCCCCAGAATTGCAACTTCCACCGACATAGTGTTCGTCGATCCTACTTCGCCGCGAACCCACTATTCCTCCTTTTATCGGTGCACGGCGTTTCAAGACATACGTCCACCCTTTTTCACATTTTAACAACGATTACACGGGAATGTCCCTGGAGTCGTGGACCGCATAGCGAGGCGGTTGCCTCCCAACTCATAGAGACTCAGTCCAGCTGCACAGATACGCGGTCGGTGTTGCTGCCTGTCACTACTGCTAGCTTCTCTTCACAGTTCACAGCTCCACCTGCCATGTTTACACTGGAGGGCTACCCTCTCCCCTTGTGGTGATAATGTGGGGCCTTCAGCCTTCATGCCGTACCACGAACGTTGGCGCTGCCCAGAGCTCCGGCTCAACTTTGAGACCGTTGCCGCACTGTTTGACGGGCCCTCCAGATCTCGCCCCTGAGCGCGGGGAGTTGTCGGGAACAGTCCCTTGGTCCAGGCCACAGAGCAACTCTGCGCGAGACAGGAGGGAAATCCGTCGCGTCATGGGTCATGGAACGGATCAGGGAGCGCTGCCCGAATCAAATTATACCGCGTCAGAAACCGAGGTATCTGAACATCTCTGAAACTCTGACAATGCCCCTAGCCCAACTCTCGCATGCGGGGGAGCCCTCGACCTTGATTGGCGGTTCATGAGCACACGAGGAGCCTTCCCAGAATGTCCTGTAGTCAGTGCCTCTTCCCAGAACCTACTTAATATGTGCTCTGCATTGATCTCAAACTCACGGCTTCCCCCGTCATCCATTAAAAGCCTTCAACCAGCTGAAGGAGTTGAGAGCGGTGTATAGATTGTCGGTCACAAATTCTTCGCGCTGTCAGTCAGTGACCTATTCTACGAGAGGGAACGTCCGCTCGGAATCACTGGCGATGACGTGCTCTATTCCTCCCCTGGGGAACCACTGGGATCCTCGCGAGCTCTGCAGACGTCGCGGGGAGTCCTTTCGGCTCGATCTCTAACTCGATTCTCCGAGTGAGATTCTCCATGAAATACTAACAGTCCGTGATACTCATGGCAGGATGTCCTCCGAAACATGCGAGAGGAATTTTGCTTCCTCATCGGGGAACTTGGAACCGGTCTTTTTTATTGCAACCCACTTCCCACTTGCAGCGATCGTGGAAACGTCGCCGGTATCAAAGGAAATGACCTTTTGCCGAGTTCGTTCTTTCTTTCTTTGGAAAATGCTCTTCTCGCGTAAGCGACGACCGCCCGATCTGGCTCAGGTCCGGAGACGGCGGGCAGACAAAGATCATCTTCTGAGACTCGGATCCCGATTTCGGCTCCGAGACCCGCCTGACAGATAGACGTTGAGTCTGTCGAGGCAGACTAGAGTCCTTCTTCAAGCTCGAGAGCTTGACTTCGTAAATGAACTCCCCCACTTCCCCCTGCAGCCTCGTCATAAGCCGTATCACATTTTCGATACCGAAATCATGAATCCCACACACCATCGAATCATAATAAAACATCAGACCTGCGCGACTGACTAGTTTGCCTGGACGAGACACAGAAACCACAGCTACCAATTGGATTTCGAGAGAATCTGCGAAAGAAGTTCCCTATAATGCTGTCCCGAGTGATCTCCAAATCTCTGAACTCACTCAAGAGCCCGTTCGGAGGGCAGACAGCCTGTTACCATGAGAAGGTGGGTTAGACATCCGGCCTTATCCTTGGCCTTGAAGTCATAGCATGAAACTTCCGAGAAGCAGTACCGAATCATTGCCATTGCTCTGGAGACTCGACGGAAGTCCATCCGAGGAGAATATTGATCGACCCCCGTAGCGGTTCCGGACCTACTACGTCGCCTGGACCCGTTGGTAGAGTGCGATGGATGTCAG
This sequence comes from Galendromus occidentalis, assembly GCF_000255335.2. Lineage (NCBI taxonomy): Eukaryota > Metazoa > Arthropoda > Arachnida > Mesostigmata > Phytoseiidae > Galendromus > Galendromus occidentalis. Next base: position 692,834 of record NW_003805485.1, on the reverse strand, counting down.
TACATGAGGTGTAGAGGTGTCGGAGAAGTTGAATCTGACGAATTGAACCTATCAGCCATCTCTTTCGGGACCATGCCCCTGTACTGGGCCGGGCCGCTCACTCGCTCCTCGATCAGAGCCCCGACTTCACTAGGAGTGGAATGGTTTGAGTCATGAGATTACGCTCACCTAGGCAGAGACAGAGGCGAATCAGCGAACGCAGTGCTGCGTTCAATAAGCGTGACTGTCATACGATATGGGTACAATGGGTGCGATCCCGAGAGCCTTGTCGAATCTAGGAGGATGGATGGTTGAGACTTCCCGTGTCGATTGAAGTTCTTGACACCATGTGTGATCGTTGATCCTTGATTGCGATGTTGGGAAGTGCGGGCGCGACAAGGCTTCAGAAGGCGCAGATCAGCTCAGCATCGTATCATTGGTCTCAGACGATCCCTGAGTCAGCAGTTCCCTCCCGCATTCAGGAAGTTGCCTCCTTTGACTTCCACGTAGTCATCTCTTGTGCACCTCTGATGGTCTTTCTCAGTTGAGTGGGTTCTCGATCGGATATTGAATGAATTCTCCTCGCAGGTGATCGATCACTACGAGAATCCGAGGAACGTCGGTTCTCTCGACAAAACTTCAAATAAGGTCGGAACCGGACTGGTCGGGGCGCCGGCTTGTGGAGATGTCATGCGTCTCCAGGTGAAGGTTGACGACCAAGGCAAAATAGTCGAAGCTAAATTCAAAACTTTCGGCTGCGGTGAGTGATTTTCGGAACTCAATAATTCCCAGAGGAGGAACTGACAGAAGAGCGATAACTCATTCAAATTGTCTCTCTCTCACAGCCAGTGCGATCGCGTCATCCTCGCTGGCCACAGAGTGGATTAAGGGAAAGACAGTCGACGAAGCCCTACGGCTCAAGAACACGGATATCGCCAAAGAGCTGTGTCTCCCGCCGGTGAAGCTACACTGCTCGATGCTCGCCGAAGACGCGGTCAGGGCTGCTCTTGCGGATTATCGAATCAAGCAGAAACCGGAAGCGGCATCAGATAAGCCATAGCAAGCTCGGTCGCCACGCGACTCCGATGGATCCCTCCAGCCTCAGCTGAGGGACGACTCCCGGGCATTCAGCGCGAGCTTACACCACATACAGATTTGAGTTGTTATCGATGGATCTTAGATTGTAGTCATGCGCACTGACGACTGGCGAAGTTCGGGATTCAGTCCGAAAGAAATCTTAGTGGTTCGACGGGAGTCGCCGCCAACCAATCTGTGATCGGGGAGGCCTTATCATGGGGAAGGTGAGAATCGCCAGATGTTGATGTACATAAATAAAATTCGTTGGTTAGACAAGCGAAAGTGTCTTAAATGCCTCCCCCAGATCGACCATTGTATTATATCGCATCACGTCTCATATCCCCCTGTCTCAAGGGAACAGCTCGATCGTGCTCCTTGATTGTAAATCAGCAATGATGAAATGTCACGGACGAAATTCTTCCTAATGACCCAATAGCTATGCAGAAGGAACAGCCTTCCCCCGTGGTTTTTGAATTCGTGGTTCCTTTCATCACGACGGAGACAGCCCCATTCTCGCGAGTGATGGTGGCGGTGATCGCCGCGTTGAGCTCGGTGATCGCCGCGTTGAGCTCGGGTCGCTGCTCTCATCGCCCGCCTAAAGAGCTCCCGATGACGAAGCGTCAAGTCCCCCACAAGTGTCGGTGGCTGAAGAAAACATTGATTCGGTGCCGCCGCTATCATTGTTCGAAGCGTGTTTTTGAATGAAGTGTTCTATCGGACCTCCTCTGTCGTGAATTGATCATCTGTGAGTAATCCCGTGGGATCTATGGGGAGCCTTGGGAAGCCACGGAAGGAGCTCGATCACTCGCATATCAGGAGCCCGCATCTGTTCGATTGACCGGTAAACCGTTGGATGGCGCGAAGACATCCCTGCGAGTCCGCCTGGAACGGTCCATACGGGAGAACTCCGACATTTACCGCTTCTCCACGTCCAGATTTGGTGGTGACGTTCCGCATTTTGTTCCCCTTGAAATTCCCGATTCGAGGGCTCTATCTACTACGATGTGAACGCTAAAGACATCGTAGCCCGCCGAGCGACATGGTCATGCCTAAAGTTTTGTTTGAGCACCTGAGACTACCACAATCCCCGTCTATATAGATACGACGGAGAATCGTACATATATCTCAGGAGTAATGGTCTCGGCCGTCTCCGCAGTAATCGAACATTGCCTCGAGCTTGATAGTTTGAGACAATATTGCTGCTCGACATCGCACATTGCCGGCGGCTGGAGCGTTCGAGGCGAGAATCGAAGCGGAGTAGCGATGGAGCAATATCCTGGAGCGAATGATCGGAATTCGAACTTTCCCCAACTAGATAATCAGCCACTGCATCATCTAAAGAATATTACTTCGATCGAGATTGAGTCTTCAGAAAACTCTTGCAGGTCAGAAATGTCCGGCGAGCCTACGCAGAACGAGATCGCTCTGCAAGACTGTCCCACGGACGGGATCTCAGCTGTCAAATTCAGCAACTCTTCAAATCAGTACCTCCTCGCCTCCTCGTGGGATGAGTACGTCCGCGTTTATGACGTTCAGCAGGATCGCTGCAAGCACAAATTCGACCACACGAGTCCAGTTCTAGACGCATGTTTCTACAACACTACCCACATCTGGAGCGGAGGTGCCGATAAGACGGTCCGCCTATTCGACCTCCATTCCGGGGCCGATCTCCGGGCTGGAACACACGACGATGCGGTTCGGTTAGTCCTGCGTTTTTTGACCTTCTAGTGCGTCAAATTGAATCGCATGCCCCGGATACCTTGACGGATCGGATCGTATTCGGAGCGATTCGTTCCGGTTGGGGGATCGGATTCCTGATCGGAATGGATGGAGATCGTGGAAATTCACTCGATCGTTTTTCAGATGTGTTGAGTACATCCCAGACGTCAATCAGATCGTGACGGGCTCCTGGGACGGAAACATCAAACTGTGGGACCCCCGACGACCGGTGGGAGCCGTGAGCACGCACGCCCAGGATAACAAAGTCTACACTCTCGCAGTTTGCGGAGAAAGACTAATTGTAGGCACCGCGAACCGCAAGATCCTCATCTGGGACCTCAGAAACATGGCCTACGTCCAGCAGAAACGGGACTCCTCGCTCAAGTTCCAGACGCGGGCCATTCGAGCTTTCCCCGATCTCACGGGCTACGTGCTATCATCGATCGAAGGCCGAGTAGCCGTCGAGTACCTCGACCCGTCGCCCGACGTACAGAAGAAGAAATACGCCTTCAAGTGTCACCGAACGAAAGAGAACGGCATCGAGAACATTTATCCAGTCAATGCGATCGCTTTCCACAGCAAATACGGCACTTTCGCGACGGGAGGAAGCGACGGGTTCGTGAACATCTGGGACGGCAACAACAAGAAACGTCTCTGTCAGTTCCATAAATTCCCAAGCAGCATCGCATCCTTATCTTTCTCGCCCGACGGTAGCATGCTAGCTATCGCCTCGAGTTTCCAGCATGAATACACCTTGGATCCGAATGTCGAGCCCCCGCCCGACCAGATCTTCATTCGTCACGTCACAGACCAGGAAACGAGACCCAAATGAAGCCCCCCTCTTCGGATAATTGCCTTCCTATTGTACAATATATCGAATTATTCCTCCATAATCCTCCCGCCTTCAAGAACTCGTATACGAATACGGCAGGGGGAAATATGGAGCTCCGGAACGTAGACTCAGACCGACCGGCTATTACTCACCATGCCTGGACGTCCATGAAAGCCAATAGATGTTTGCGCTTCGGTCCTGATTTCCGGGCTGTCGGTTCGACGGGGAGTCCGATCATAAGTGAAATATACGAGACAAGATTTCCGGCGAAGATACCCTCTGTTATTTTTTCCCACATCGAAAACAACAATTCAAAGGCGAACAACAAGAAGCGTCATCTGCGAACGCCTCGCTTTCGATCCTAGAGGCATCCGTGGCTTTCAAGTGTAATAATTATATTATCATCGATTTAAAGTAGGTACTACGATATGGAGCTTGGTATTCGACGGCCAGGGATCCGAGATTCGCTCCTTCATATGATAAGACTTATTGTACAGTGATGCAGCATAGCGATGATGATCGCTCCATCTAAATTTGGCCATTCGGTTCAACAGTGGTAAAGTTCAGATATGTCGAAATGGTCGTCAGCATAGCCGTCGGTGTTGAGGCGGAGACGGTGCTTTCCGGCGTTGCCGTTGTAGTTGAACTTGTCGTCGACGAGTTCATCATCGCCCCTACGGTCTTGAGGATAATCGAGGTCGCATTCGTTAGATGTGTGCTTAAGAGCTCCGTCGGTAGCGGAGTGGGCAAAGCCGTCGCTCGCACAACTCCAGCCGCCGTAGAGATCGGAGCGCTGAAGCCAGCATGGAAAAGAGTCGGGTGCTGCATCGATGCGCATGGTTCATTGGTTCGCATTTTTTTCACCCAACCCTGTATGAGGTAGGCTACGAGAGAGCCTGTTGTCAAGCCCACGCTGTAGCTGAGCGTCATTATGTTCCCTGCGGAGGACAATAAGATCGAGGAACAATGGATGAGACCAGTTACGGAGAGGAACTGTCGCAGACTTCCAACTCTTGTTTCATAATCGGTGTATCAGGGGGCTCATGACCGGGGATTTCTGGCGCAAACTCACCTGTCAGCTCTCGGTACTGATGCGGAACCTTGCTTGGAGCGACAATCATGGGAACGCTTCCTAGAACTCCGTTACTCACGCCGAGCACCAGAGATAGAATCATTGACCACATATCGTCGAGAGCCGTCGTCTTCGCGCTCGGCAGAGCGCACATGGCGATCCATGGCACGAGTATCACTCGCCCCAAAGAGTAGTATAACATTGAGTTTTGGCTAAGTTTATACGAGAAGGATGCGAGCATCTGGAAGAGCGGCAACGAAAATCAGTTCAGAACAGCGTCAACGATCGGGATGATCACAGAAAAATATTAGGATCCGAGTCGATCGATCCGAGCCGATCCCCGGAGTCGAGATCATGGTCGTGCGAGTTCGAGCGATTGAGGTTCTTCCGAACTGACCTTGCCACAAAAATCAGAAACGTTGAAAATCGCCATAAGAATCACAGGCATCCAGCTGCCGAGGCTACACGAAACTATTTGGGACTCAATTCCGGGGAAAAGGCAGAGTGTGACGAAGTACGCCAAGGCAATACTCAGCATATAAGGCCAAACGGACCGGGCGACTTGGAAACGGTCCGTGAAGCCCTCTGTAATGAGATGGGTCCGCTCAGTCTTCGCTAGAGAATAATTCGAACCGAATAGGAATCTACCGTCGAAGTACTATCCCTCGTTTCCACGGGGAAGCTTGCGGAGCCGACTCACTTTTGATGGCTCTCAGCCACTGCACGCGTTTCGTGGCAGCGGTGCCTCTGATTTTCACTACAACGTCTTGTACTTTGAAACGATGACGGCCCTCAGACATGTCGAGATCGTTGCTCGAGAGCCACCTGATCTGATGCGCTGCCAATCCATAATTCGCCAGCTCCTCTTCAATCTGGAACGGTTCCGAGTCCTCAATGCCATGATAGCTCAAACAGACACGATCCGCCGTTGCGGGGACCGCATCAACTCGAATTCTTGATATTGGCCAAACGAGATCTCTGGCTGTCGACGTCAGGTTGAAGGTCTGCATTGAGACATTTGATGATGATTGATTGATTGATTTATTAACCATCCCTGGTGTTACAAGATTGTGAATCACCTGGCGAGGATCAGCGAGAGGTTCGGACAGAAGATTCACGTCCCCGGTCTCGACGGTAGGAGAGGTCGGAGGCGACCTGAATGAGAGCACCGCGTTCTGAGGGACTCTCGGAGATGCTCCATCATCATCCGCCGTGTCAACCTGGATTCGAGAGAACTCGTTATCCGCCTCCTGTCGGCTGGGTCGATGAGTACCTACTATGGATGTTTACTGGAACCCGATTCAAGCGAGCGCATTGGGAGGCTTTACCAAATGCACATCTTCGGTATCGTCCTTGTTCAAGAGTTCGCTCCGCACCCCCGACTGAAGCTGGTCGCTGAGAAACACTGTGTTCGGAGTGCAGTGCTGACGGAGGTAATAAGTAACGAAGGCACAGCTCTGCAGTTTTGAATAGATGATTATGCATGACACGATTAGGACTACTGATATGAAGAAGAACAGCATCGTGTTGATTCTTTCGTCCTTCAACAGGAACTTTGTCGATATGCGATTCAGCGACGCAATCAAACCCGCGGCGCCTGGGAAAAAAATTATTTTCGGTACGACTCGCTTTCTGAGAATGGGAGGGAAGGGAAGCAAACCGCGCGTATGGATCTCTCACCCGTCTTCATAAAGTCAAAAGACAGCTTGACTCACTTTCTCCTGTCATCACGGCCTGAGTGTAGCGCGCGGGAAGCATGCTGGTGTATCCGTAGAAACTCGACTGTTGCACTGCACGCAGAATATAGAATCGAGTCATCTCGAAGTCGGGAGAGGAATAATCCTCTACCCTAATAAGGAGCTGCGGAATATACGCCTCATACCTAAGAAAACCTCCTCCAGAACGAACCTGTGCATCCGAATGCGACGATCGCTACCGCTAGCAGGTTTACGGCGTATCCCGTATCGTGGTCGAATACATCCCATCCGATTTCGAATAGAAGAACGAAGACCAACGTCACGCACGAGACGACGTAACCGAACGCAATTCTTGTCGTGAAAGGAAGAGCCTCCACGAGAACGTTGTTGATGCATACGGCAACAAAAGCGACGAGAATGTAGCATAGAGACATGTCAAAAAGTATCAACGTTTTGGGGTACTTGTCCTGGAAGATAAGAACGCTTTTGTCGGGGGGAAATTCGACGGACTGCCCCATATCTGTATGGTCGGTCAGATAACCCGTCCCGAAAAAGCATCGAGCCCGCGTGAGCTCATCATGGGCTCTCTACCATCCCACGTCAATTGGGAGGGCATCGCGCAAGCGATCTTACCTGGAAGTAGTCGCAGGCTGTGATGAACGAGTTGTAAGGTACAAGAAAGCCGATACCGGCGAGCACTAGGCCTAAATAAACTAGGTGATAGTTGTCACGCGGCGCATCGTGATCCCGTTCCGGACCGCGCTGCCGCCGGTTGAGTTGAACGTAACCCCTACTGAGGTTTTCATCCATGATTTGCCTGCGTTGAGAGCATTCCTCGCTCCAGCAGCTGCTTCTGCTCTCGTTGCTGGTGGTGCTGCCGCTGCTGCTCCCGCAGCTGAGGACCGAGGACAGCTCAGAATTCCGTGTGAGGGTAAGTGAGAGGGAGGGCTCTCCGTCTAGGATGGCGCAAATCTTCCCGCATCTACAGGATCCTGAATTCGGTGCCGATGTGACGGAACCGCAGAATTCGAATGGAAACCCTCCGTTTCGGAGAATATTCGTGCTCCACCCCTCGTTCGACGGGAGTTGGGGGCAGCAGAGGAGCTCCGTGAAATCGCGCGATTCCTTCCGAGGAGAAGCTCGTCAAGGGTATCGAGTTGCTCGAAATGTTTCGGGCCATTCCAGCCGGACTCCAGTCGATCCACAATTCGAGTCGAGTCAGGCGATTAGCGTCGGTCGCTCGCTGAGAAACGACTGTTGCCGAAACTTACTTAGGCCTTAATTCATGTATCTATGATTGCTCCAGGCTCGGATTCCCGACCAGAAGTGGAGACGTAGGGAAGGAGGCGGAGTGTTTTCCCTCAAGCAGAGACGCTGACACCGCATGTTCATACGAGCGCTTTGATACGTGCACTTTTCCTCTACAACCGAAACAACATGGGAGGTTCCATATGAGACGACATCGACAATGGAGAGTTTTGAGAAAGTGTCGAACATTCTGACAGTGATCTCGTGGGTCTCTGGGGTGCTGAAGTCCAAATCCGAGACCCGGATCGCTTCCCTCGCAGATTTTGAATCTTTATCGCTCGTGCGCTAAGAATGCAAGTCGACTTTCTTCCGCAACGTCGACCCGAGGACGTCGAGAACAGCGATGGAACCTCACTCTCTCAAGACACCCCTATCATCTCTCCAGACGGATCGCCGATCGAAGGTCTTTGCAACCCATTGTGGGGTCCTGAGTCACTGTTCAAATGTGAGCGTTGCGGAGGGTCCTATTCCACCGCCGTCTTTCCCACGAGTGCCACCGCAGGAGGCGATATATCCATCGTTGGAACGAGATGCGTTTGTCGACTTGGTGACGTTAGCGTAGAATCCCAGATCGATTCACAATCGTCGTTCGAAACCGACTGGATCGAGAATTCCAGTCTCATGTCGGAGATTTCCGCCCTCCTTGATGACGAGGAACTCCGAGCGGTTTTCACGATAGCGGATTCGCAACATTCTGAGGGTAATCCACTCGATTCGATGGAAGAAGATTCCCTCGTCAGTCTGGAGAAGAGCGAGCTGTTCTTCTACGAGAACCCGTTCCGTCCAGACGTAATTTCCAGCCCGATGAATCGTGAGGTGGACAACGCAGAGTTCTTCAACGTGGACGAAACGCCTCGTTTCGTGAGAATGAACTTCGAGTGTAGAGACATGACTCGAAGAATTGAAGGGGATCAAGATTGTTCTGAGAATGTTTCCGCGGAAACTCTCCGCGTAAAGGATATCAGATCTTCAGCGAGGAAGGAGCAGAGAGTGACGACGGTGGGGAGCAAGAAGACGGCGAAAAGAATCCGATCTCTAACAGGGAAGTGGAGGATCATGGAGTTTCATCTGAAGGAGTCGAGCATCAAACTTTACCTCAAACGCGAGGTGTCTCGGGGGCGGGCGGTGACGAAAGTTCGTACGACGTCACGAGTCCGGTGAGTTCCCGCTCATAGACGCTGCAGAGGCCGCATATCCCGTTCCCGGAAAAAATCCAAAAACCTCCTTTGTGCTGTTCGGAGGATCAGAAGTGGACCGGAGAGTGGGAGTCAGTGTGGAGCAAATGACCTTGTGGAGTACTCCTCGTGAACGATGCGCCGCTCGAGGGGGCTCTCGCGTTGTATGAAAGCTGTATCTACCTTAATTCCGTTGATTTAGTGAACATCGATTCTTGTACCACATCGACTGTTTACATGACTCGTTCGAGCGCGCAGAACAGAGGAAAGTGTGAATAAATTCAGCGTCGAATTTCGCACGAAAGGTGTGTTTCGCCTCTCGTGCCAACGGCAGTTAATGATGATATGACTGTGCTCGAGAATATTTCGGTGTTTTCCAATCTGATTGAATTTGGAGGGGATGCTCCAATCGACGCTCACCCAAAGCGAAGGCTGGATTATCGTGGGGTATGCCCTCCAATTAGAGGGATTGCCGGCGGAGGAATGAGAACCATGATTCCATAAAGTTCAATATATTTCGACTTTATTGTAGCATCTCTTCTCCAGGGAGGCGAGTCACTCGTTCCGAGTATAACCCCCTTATCTGCATAAGAACAGAGTTTTCTCGGCTTCGGAATGCAACAAATGTATCATGAGAAATCCAAGTATCGTTGTAATGTGCTATGCTCCCGCGGGAGAGATTGGTTCACATTGAGAAATACCCTTCGGAGGAATTCAACAGAGGCCTCGGACGAAGCATAAATTGGGAGATGGCGAGTTTCGATCCCCACGGATCGGCGACTCAAATTCCCAGAGCAATGACTAAGGATCGTCAGCGAGATTCACGGAAAGACGATAATAGGAGGACAGCAACACCAGAGGAGATTTTCCAGGCGACGCCTACTATCCTTCAGTGAAAATGTAGAAATAATTCGAAACGACGCATTATCTGGAATCGCGCTGTTCAGGCCATATGCCAATTTTTCTACGGCTACTCCGGTCTACTCCTACTCACAACCGCGGTTGCTTCGTCAGAAGGCTCAAAATACGAGACATATTCGAATCCAAAGTGAGCGGCGCCAAGCATCAGAGAGGCGTCTTCGAAAAACAATGAAGAGAAGGGTAAGAAAATCTCAGCAGATTGAATCTCATGCCGTGGTGTTCTTCAACCAGTGCTTGAGCTGCGAGCAACATTCGCAGGATCACGGCGCAGTCGCAAGATTGTATAGCAAAAAGTCTCACTCTCGACAAAACACTTGGGAAGAACGCTCAGGATCTAGCTGAGTGAAAAATTCATTACGCAAGCTACAGCGAGCCCGAAAGCTCAGGGCTGGAAGGTCCCGGGAGGCCCGGTTCTGGATTCTCCCGCCCCACCCGGAATGAATATCTTTGGTGCAACACAGAAGGGTGAACTATGGGATACGCTATAAAAAGTGTCCGCGTGGTGTTCGCGTTTGTTCAGGGGTGTTCTATTAAAAGTGGTCGATAAACTCTGGAGGGAAAATGAAAAAATCGAACTATCGAAGTTACACAATAAATCATTGGCTATCGATCACGGTGAGAGATGTCAACGAGTTTGCTTCCGAGTATAATCAGGTTGCAACGGCCGCACTCTCCTGAGGATCATCTTCTCCCTCTCTCACTTCCTACAGGACGATGAGTAGCGTTATGACGAAGATCAGAATACACGTCAACAGAATTATCGCGAACCACTGACGCCGATCGTTGGACATGTTCAGGACCTGCGGAGTACAATATCGATGTTGAGCGTGACCATTCCAGAATCCGCAAATGCCTGTGACACCCTGATGCTCAGAGGGGCAAGTTTTTTGAGAATGGAAACGTTCGTCGTTCGTGGCGGGAAAAAAGCGAAACGCTCGAAGAGTGACGCACTCCTCGTGGCATCGGCAGGGAAAGGCTCGAGAAGAATTATTTGTTTTGGGGGCTATCGCTCTCAAAATCACACTCAAAAAGCGCTCCACCTACCTTCGCCATTTTTTTCAGCGCTACATCGACTTTATTCTGCGTTGATTCTATGTCGTTGCCGAGGTCGTCGAGCATCATGTTCTGTTCGTCCAATTCAGAGTTGATCTGTTTCGACATCACCTGCGGGGAGCGCGATCAGCCGTCACTCAGAGGAACGAAGCAGCCGTGACGACGCGTCGTCGTCGACGGGAGACCATTGAAATCAGCTGACCGCACACCTTATTACGCTCCGAGCGAAAGGTCGTGGACCGAATGTCTCACCTTCAATGTACCGACTGTGGTGTGTATCTGATCTAACTCGTGTTCCTGCTGATTCATGAGGCCACGCTGGATTTGAGACGCACGCCCCGCCATAACTCGGTGTTCCGGAGATTCTTCGTTCCGGAGCGATGTGTAGCCCGCACCAGCGCCTCTCCCGAAAAGATCCTGCCAAGAGCAACTCCTATTGAAGACATATGATGCGGGATCGAGATCTCCCGGGAATTTCGATCCAAGCCCCGTCGGATTGAATACCGACTGAGAAGGCTTTTCGTGAGGGTGCACTCGCCGGGAATGCGAGAAATTCCCAGGGAATCTTCCCGGAAATTCGGAACTGATACGTACCATTCCTGGTGGTTTTTTCTTTGGTTTCTTCTGATTGTCTGGTCCCATAACAGCTTCTTTCATCTGATAAACCTGCAATATTCCGGAGTAGATGCAACTGACTCAAACAACGTCGATATGACTCAGATTGCGATTGAAAGGATGACCCTTAAATGTGTACCTCATTCTTCACGGCTCCGATAAATTCCTTCCGCGCGAGGACCTCCTCGGATGTCAGTCTATATCGGCGTATATTTTTCTCAAGATTCGATACGGTCTCTTCGAGGTCCTCCACGTCCCAATCGATCGATCTGTCGGAGAATCAAATTCCAGGAGTCCTGAATGATAGCTTGCTGAACTCTGAAGACACATCGGCGATCGATAAGAAGTTCTGACTCACCTCAGCGCGTTCCGGAGTTCGTTAGAAGTCCACTCCACCTCTTCCTGTTGGTAGCAAGATTATTGTGTCATGAAACAATTCCACGGGAGTAGACCGGAACGATTGTGGTTTCTACCACGAGCGCATGCGTTCCCCCCGAGGATGAATTCGATCATAGAATCAGATTCCGAGAAATCGATCGAAGAAGAATCATTGCGAGATGTATGAATGCTTCGTCCAAAGGGACAGATACGGAGTGAAGCAGAGGAAACGGATAGCAGGTTTTATGTACTCTCGAAATCATCTATTTGCTATCCGAACTACGGATTCCGGAAACAAGTAATATACCTTCGATCTGCTCTGCAGCTTAAGCTGAGACCATTGGCTGTAAAGGAGACGGCTCTTTTCCAAGGCGCGGCTAATGTCCCTGAAGCAATAGGTTAAGAGTAAAGATGAGAGAGGAGGAAGCGTTATAGGGGTTCACATGGAATCGACTCGGATAGCAGCAGAGCGTAATCATCGTGGAAGCTCATCCGACTTCAGCTCGGCAGGTGTTTGCGGAATAATCGAGGGATTCGGGGAAGTTGAGGAATGGTGTCCATAAACAAAAACATCCACCGGGCAGCGCGGACTACCACTTACTCAGGCGCATCAAGAGAGCGGTCCAGAAAAAAAAGCTCCCCATTCTGAAAGCTGAGCTTTCAGTGATTGGAGCCCCCGCGGTTCTCAAGGCACCAAACGTGAAGCTCGCTAGCGGCTCAAATCTTTGATGGACGCCTCATTTACAGTCTGCCTTGCTTCGGATCGTAACCGCTCCCGAAGCCTACACCGAAGCGACTACGAAAAACGCACCGATTGCTTCACGATAAACTGCGAACATCGTCTGATGATGATGATTGATAATTTATAAAATCATGCGGAGAAGATTGGGAATTTTCATCAACAACCATTGCAATCTTCGCAATCGGTTGTCAGCGTGACCGGAGCGGAAAGACTCCGAGTTTTGCAACCTGACTCGCCATAATGGCTTGACAAGACACCACCGTTGGGAGCATCGAAGTCTGCGGAAGCGAGCGATCACGGACGGTAAGGATCGATGGAATACAGCTGTCAAGGTTGTCTCAGGAAGTTCCCGGAAAATTTCGGGAATTCTCCCCCAAGAATCGTCGCCCACAACCCACAACGAAGATCGTCCCATCTCGACCGAAGAACTCACAGGTCGGAAGGAAGTGCCGTCGATGACTTTCAAGCGACAGATATCTGATCTATAAAGAATTGCTGGGCCTTTTTGTTCACCCCAATCGAGGAATTACGCGGATCCGAGCAGTCGTGATCGCCCCTCTCGATGATTCGGAAGCCAAGTCTACTTAGCAAGCGACGGCCAGGCAAATACACAAATGTCAAAAGGCTCAGAGCAGGCTTCAAAATGTAAATAATAGCATGCGAGAAGCTCTTGCAGTAACAACGCGATCGAGCCTAACCTGAGAGAGCTTAGAAAGCGTGATAGTGGGCACGCTCGAGCGTCGCGCAACGTACTTTCGGCAAAACTTACTCCTTGCACGTAGGATACGGGTCTTCCATGATAACTGTTCAATCTGTTCTAAAACAGCACCACCATTCCCTCAGAACCAGCTGTCTGTCCGCAGCACGACTGACTGAACTGCTGTTGATGATGACATCACTTGCTAAAGCCCCCTCGCCCCCTCCTCGAAGGCTCCGGGCATACTGAAAGATCCTGAGATGGGAGTCGGGAGTGGACCGTGATGCGAAACGATTCCCCCGCGACTTGTGACGAATCAGAGACTGGGAGTGAAGAGGTGGAAAACCTGTTCTTGGAGCGATAGTGGCGATCCGAGAGCGCTCCGAGGGTGCGGAGCGTTTGGCGGGAAATTTCAAAAAAAATTACAAACGAACATTCTCGGGGACTGTCAAGCGGATCGAATGGATAACGGAAACATCTATCAGACTCCGGATCACCCGGTCGACTGGAGCGACGCACGAGGATAGTCACATCCGTCATCCTCGCGGATCGAAGCTGAGGAAAAGAACACGGTGTTCTTTCTGCGAAGGACAGAGCGCGCCAAGTTCGAATGTCTGTCAAAATCAAATTCATTCTGGTGATCACTTTCGGAAATGAAGACTTGAGAAGCATCGAGCCCTTCAAGAAGCTTCCGTCTGCGCCGCCGTTCCTTTCTTGGTTGTTCGGTGAAAATTGTTTCGGCCAGTCCAAGGCGGTACATTGAATCGACTCTCGGCTTCGTCGAGTGAGTTTTTATTGTTTACAACCGCTCATTCCGTTCTGCGCCAGGCTGCGCGTTGCTCGGCCAGCTGATGAATCGTGCCGATCAAGCTCGGCGGCCTGAATTGAGCGTCTCGATTTGCAGCAGTGTCGGCATTTGCGCGCAGAGTTCTCATTCAATGTTTTGACAGATTCCTCCGAGAGACGTATAGAACTTCCGTGAGTCTAGTCATCGGAAGACGGCGTCTGAGGTGACGGGAGTCTTCGGTCGAGGAGCGGCACGGTAAAGGTAATTATACCGACTCTGTGCTTCGGATACCGGATAGCAACTCCCCACTCTAGCGATTCGGCATCGAGGAAGACCCTCGAGCCTGCTCATTTTTCCATGCTGATGGGATCGATGGAGCGAAATCGAATTCGGATCGAAGTTTCCTGGTGTACGTGTAGTGTGGTCGCGATCTGTCCGAGCAGGAAGATCTGAAAGCTCTCGCAGCGTCGATGTCCGGAAGTGTCGAGCATCATCTTACGATCGGCGATCTCGCGCTCTGACATATCCGATTCTCCAGATCAGGCATCGGAGTGAACATAGTGTGCCGCTTCACCGAGTCAATAGCTGTGCGGGAATTCGGTATCCGTAGGTGTACATCCGGAGAATAAGATTGAAGAATAGACGGCTCTAAGTCTCTGACGGGTTTTTGGATCGTCGTACCGGAATTGTGAGATATGCAGCTTCTCCTGACGGTCTCCTTCGCGATCCACGGACCGTAGATAACCGCTTTCCTCTATTCAGACGGGTCAAACATGGCAGCTCGGGAGCATTTTGAGGATCCTCACTTCGAGGAGGTTGTTCCGACTGAGTTCTCTATGGGCCTCATCATTAGCAAGGTTGGTATCCTAGGGAGAACAGACTGATCACGCAGAGGAGAATGTCTCTCATCCTTCAGTGCTAAGTTGGTTCCCTCTGGAAGAGCTTTCTCTGTCCGGGGGGGAAATGTTTTCCCAGCCTTTCGGACGTTTCCTCTGAGATCATTCGTGTGACGTTCTGATAGCCGAGAGACCCTCTGGGTCGAAACAATCCGAAAGGGAATAGGTCACACCAGGAACTGCTCGCGTAGTCGCTCATGGCGTGAATCAATTTCAGGTCGATTTCCGAGAGCCTTGGATCATAGGACTTGTGGCCTTCCACTGTACCATGCTATTCTTGTCTGTGGTGAGCTGCTGCCCTAGAAACGCTTCATATCTCACAATTTCACACGAGATCAAAAACGACTCTCCGACTTTGCAAGACCAGTTTAACGCGGACCGATCATCGACTGCGGAATTCCGCGTCTGTGCCGCGGAGCATTGGAGGAGCGGTTGAATATTTCTATGTTCTTTGATTACAGACCACAAGATCAAGGAACAATGTTCAGATGATTCTCTTCAGCATAATGCTCGCTCTCGTTTATTTCTCTGCGACCGTGAACGAATGGGCGGCTCTGAATTGGAACAAGTGAGCATTCCGTTCCACTGTATTCAAGCTACTTACTTTATAGTATCGAGATCTGAGGTCCCTGCTTCCCTTCGGCGGATTCCCCCTAACACATCTGACCATGAATCCTCCTTT
This sequence comes from Galendromus occidentalis, assembly GCF_000255335.2. Lineage (NCBI taxonomy): Eukaryota > Metazoa > Arthropoda > Arachnida > Mesostigmata > Phytoseiidae > Galendromus > Galendromus occidentalis. Next base: position 677,204 of record NW_003805485.1, on the reverse strand, counting down.
TAGAGAGGATCTGCCGCTGAAAGTCGAATCGATTTCAAATTTTAATTACGCAAGGGGATGAGATGAATGATTTTGGGTTAGATTGTGAGTCTGACGGAAGAAATTTCCAGGTTCAGCAAATACCAGTACTTTGATTCCAACGGATTCTTCATCTCGACCGTGTTTTCGGTACCGCTGCTCCTCAATTGCCTCTTCATGGTGAGTGAAGCCTGACCTCAGTCAGTTATCACGAGAGAGGAATTCCCGAGGTATCCGAGTGTTTACTGCGATCAGAATTTCTGGCTCCAGAACATTCGGTAGTTTTGTATCTCGGAAGTCGAGTTGACGATCTCTCTTCACAGATTGGACAATGGCTCTACCAGGCGCGAGATTTGATGGTGGACCTCCGCAAGGTTCAGCTGAAGAAACGGCGACGAGATCAGCATCCGATAAATTATCGAGAACAATATGATGGGAAGGCATCGAAAGATGCTTGAAGTTTTTTCTCCGCCCCAGCTCGAACCAAAGTTCCAAGTTTGAAGATGCTCGTGCCCTGTAATTGTAAAAATTGTGTCCCTAGTTTGTGTTGGGTCTCCGTCCGGAGACCTTCATAGGGTTCAGCCATCTGTAAACAGAGATGTCATGCTGTGAAACACAGGCCACCTCCTATTAGTTTTATGAAGCGCCGCCATTACCACCATTGCCCCCGGAAAATCAGACATTCCGTCGGTTTTCTATAGGTACCGCTCAGTGCGTCGGGCCTTAGCCGTTTTCCTGATGCTCCCAATCGCAGAGAATGCTCGAATAAAGAGTACGAGTTCGGTGATCGATAGGTGCGGCCCCTTTTCAACAGCTGATCCGCGCCACGAGTAAGTTGGAGACTCGATTCGCAGACCCTATACCCTACCGCAGCTCCAGGTGAATCCCGGGAAAATCTTTCCCAACACTTCGGTAATGATGATATTCGTGCCCGGCAATCACCGAGGAGAGGTTTCGGATCGCGCATGCGGCAGGTTGAGCTTGACCTTACCGAAGTATTCGATTGTTCCCGCGCAATACGAGCGATTCCGGATCGAGGGCGTTTTTCTGATAGGTCACTTTCCGAAAGATCAACGCAAAGAGTATAGAGACACGGGAAGGTCGGGGGTTCGACCATAAATTGAGGAGCATGAGGGGGAGTCCCGGAAAGCCTGACGGGTAACTCAATGGACCGTTCCAGGCACGGACTGACGGTCTGACGTTCCAGATGTTCTCCCGCTAGATGAGCGAGTCAGAGCGACGCCCGCCCTCTATGAGTTCATGCTCTCAGAACAAGACAATGGAATGGAAGTTCCAATCCATAGGAGTTAATGAGAGTCGGAGTCTGCCGAACTCAGGGTTCCTCGTTTGCCTTGATAGAACGAGCACGAGCATCGAAGCCTACGCAGAGAGTGCTCCGAAGTGGAATGAAGTGAATTCTGATGGAGACAATCTTTGAACGTTCGCGGAAGATCTCTGCGAGGACATCTTTCTCTCCTCGTGACAGCTGATCCGTGGTTGACAACGGATTCCTCGGACACGTATGGGCTAGCCTCTCATGAGCCGCGCCGATATACGGAAAGGAAGCCATCGAGCGAATGAATGAGTGTGCGATGTTGCGGAACGCGCTGCGGACTTCAACCCTATCCGTCTTTACAGTGTCCGTAGTTCTGTTGCAGTGAACGTTTTTGGTAGCGCATTTAATGGCGTCCGTGATGTGCAGAGCGGAGAGAGCGATTCGACAGCTCAGCTCGGTGAACGAGCGCGTGAGTGAGTCCACCCGACCGACCGTCAGTATTTCGACGACGAGTGAGATGACTGAAATTTCCGCAACGGCAGCCTCACTGCCCGCGCGAGCCGGTCAATGCCCTCGTGTTTACCACTCCCGTCAGCGGTGCGACGACACCAGTGCCTCTGACTCTTTGCCTCTCAGACCGAGGGACCGACTGGCTCGTTGCTTTGCCGATCGCGGACCTTCGACTAAGACTCTTCAGCGCCTGCTCGTGACCGTAGGTCGTTGTTCCATGAACCTCAAACCCTGTTGACTGTCGTCTGGCGGGCATTTCCATAGATCTCTACGAACCCGGCGAGAATCAATGTTCGAAAGTTCCAGGAAGTAGTCCGGCAGAGCTCGGGCGTCAGCGAGAGCGCAGAAAAGCCTTGCATCGCGAGAGCGGACATTCCTCCTTTTTAGGTGTTCAGTTCCCCAACCATCGGCGATTTGAGTCAAGCTACAATTTGCCGTCCCGTGGTGGCGAAATTACGATCATTAGTCGCCAACCGTATCTCATCTTGAGTTCTCCCGATTATATCGACGCCCCATCTGCGGGTAAAGAAGGATACTTGATCCTCAGAGGTCGTCCATGGAAAATAACGAACAAAAGCTTTGAACTCCCGAGGCTCTGCTGAGTGTTGATCCAGGAATCGGGACCTCGTAGAGTCGTAGAAAGTGTCGGAGGCTGGGGATGAAATTTGCTTCGTTCGAAAAGGATTTCGGCTTCTCTCCGGCGCGGAGCTCTTTACTATTTTGATCGAAAGACAAAGAGTGAATCGGAAATAGATTCCCAAGTTCCTTTCTACGAATCGGTGGGAGCCCCAGGGTCACTCACACGACGGTGTCTACGCTTTTTCCACAAGTTCCGAGCGGCTGTAGCAGAGGTAGCGTGTCCCCATTGTCTGTTTCTAGCCGTTGGTAAAGGAATTTGTATAAACTGACGGGAACGAGAGTAACGGGAGAGGTTCGGAGGGGACACCGACGACCTGGTCTCCACCTCCAGAGCGAGAGTCAGGAAATTCTCAGGAGGAAATTTGTCCCTTCGCCTTAAATGAAATGAGGGGTCGCGAACCTCCGAGCGAAAAACATTTATTCCAGTAAAATCAGTCGGACTCTGCGGGAAGCTCCCGCTTCCGCAACGTTGAGAAAGATAAGGCCTGAATCTTCGCCGTGCTTCGAGTCGAGATCTCGATCGAAGCTCCCTCAACTTCCGCGGCAGACCTCACAGAGCTTATAGGCAGTCGTCCAGAAGCCTGCTTCCAAAGTTTTGCCCTTACTCGAACCAGAACAGCACGTTCTATCGATTTTCGAGCATTGCCCGAAATCATCCCATCCCCACGAGAGAAGTCTTCCATCATCCGTGAGAACCACCGTGTGCCGCGAACCACACCGAACGTCCCTAAGTCTGATTCCAACATCCCTCAACTCGGGCAGCCCCACAACATTTCTCGAATCGCCCCTCGGTCCACCGCATTGCCCGTGCTGATTCCAGCCCCATTGGTAAAGATATCCTCGATCGGAGATAGCAGCCGAGTGCCATCCCCCAGCTGACACATGCGTGATATCTAAATCTTCAAGGTGAGCCAAAGGACGGAGTTCTTCATCGGCCGAAAGATCACCCGAACCTCGTTGGCCCCGGGAACCGTCACCGTACACGAACACTTTTCCCTCTGTCGAAAGTGCGACAAGATGCCCGAGACCCGCCGCTATTCGCGAGCATCGCAGTTCCCAAGACTTTGATGTACAGTTCTTGTAGTCGTATATGAGCACATGGGTGGCTGTTCGCAGAGCCAATCGATCTTGAGCCATCATGGATATTTGCAGGACGCCATCCAAATTTTCGATCTCGTGCTCGAAGCCATCGTAGAGACCATGAATGCGGCACTTTCCTCTCCTGACGATCGCAAAATGGTCTCGGGACAGGCTGCAGTCATCGACGGCAGCCGTGTCGTCGGATACGACTTTTCCTGGAAGTTGAGACAGTCGCCGTCGTCCACGGAGCCTTTTCAAGGAACCCGATCGATCGGGTGGGATCCTTCATAAGGCTTAATATTGTAATGCAAGCGCTCATTGTATTTATTTAGAAATATTCTTCGAATGTGGAGGAGATGAGGTCTAACCTGTTCTCAAGTTGCTCACTTTATTGTTACTGACTGCCAGAAAGTCTTTCCAACCTATGAAAATGTCATCCGCTGCGATGCTGGAGATATTCAGAGGATACCCGCTGGTTTTCCACATGCCGGCGATGCGGTTGGGGAGACTCTCGCTGGCAGGCCCCGCCTCGATCGAGTGCTCGATGATCCCTCAGATCATCGAAACGCGCTCGGAACCCAGTTATTCGGGTGGGAATGTCGCAGGATACGCATTGTCTTTCTATCGAGACCGTCGTCGAATACGATCAGCTGGTCGCGGATTCGAATTCCAGCGGCGGCGTAAGCCATCTCCACAACACTCGCTCTGAGCAGACAACATCAGCTCGCGGTTCCCACACGGCTGCTTTCGCTACTGCGGCTGCTGCCGAATCGGCTGGTCGACTGTCGGGGTGACGACGGACACAAGATTTCGTTCTGTGTATTCGTGTTTTCTCTGTAGCCACCAAGGAGGCACGCCAGAGCAGGTTCGAGAGTGCCCCCGTGGGCTCCTGTTGTGTTTCGGAGCCGTTGTCGAGTTCTCGTGCGAGAACGACAGTCGTCGTCACACCAGTCGTCGGTGGCTCCAGTATCCTGTTGTTGTGGAATTGTTTGTGGAAAAACTCAGCGGTCCATTGTCCGGGCGAGACTTCTGGCGACGTCCGACTCCTGATCTATCCTACGAGCCCTCTATCGTTAGCAGGAAGTGGTCTCCCTGATACTTCACAGCGCGTACCGCTGTTTCCTTGCTCGGAAGCAGAACCGAAGTTCCCGTGATTGGAAGAGCGCCGCTCGCTGGAATCAGCGGCGCCGCTGCGGCAGGGACGACGGCTTCGCCCATTGGAGAGTCCATGAAAAGTACCTGCTAGGTCGGAGAACAGGCAAGAAGCCCCGAGTTTCACCCGGAGATCGATAGGGAACCTTCGCGCGAATCGTACTCAGTCAGTGTTGCTCCTTGGCCGGGATGGCCGCTCCTGCAGAAAACCCCATGGTTTTCCTCGACATTCGGATCGGCGAAGAACAGAGTGAGTGATTTTCGATGTGTGATCATGAATAAGTCATGTATATGCAGTGGGAGTGTCGGTCGTCCGATTGGAAACCGATTGATCCGCGAGCATTCGAGGTTCGCCTCACAGAGCGCATCGGAACTATATTCAACATCGTCCTGTCAGTGTACTCCTCCGGTGCTCAGGAACCGAGATTGCGATTCGAGCAGAGGACTTTGCGAGAAGGAGCTCGCTGTCGCGGTCCCTGGGGATTCGGAGGCTCGCACTGAGGGCACGAATGGAAACCTAGGAAGGTTGGCTGTTCGCTGGGATTTTTTTGTCCCAACGAATAAGGAACCGGGGGTCCTCTTCCCCACCTACCACAGATCAAGCTTGTTGCGTTCGGCTTCCGATCAATTTTGTTGAGATATGTAGAGATAGCTTTTTTTTCAACGGAGGAAAAGGCGATGAAGCGCGTCGAGCATGGATCGCTCATTGATAGCCGGTCGTTACTCCGAGCGAATGCGCGTCTCTGGATGGATGAATACAAGAGCAACAATGGGGATAATCGCCGCGGAAACGGCGAGGAACCAGCCGGGAGCAAGCGAGAAACCTTGAACGAGTAGTTCGGATTTAAGCGGAACGTCGAGACGTCTGACTCTTCCTAGAGGTGAAAAGTTCCAATCTCGCAACACTGAGCGTGGCCGACAGTTCCGCATGGTCATGATCGATGAAACCCATGGAGTCTGTAGCTGACCGTCCGTTTGCCGAAACAATATCGAAGCGGAAAACTCCGACCCCGGAACTCGATCCTTTCATGAAAATAGCTGAGGTTCCATAAGTGACTCATCTATCCGGAGCGTGACCGACGCCGATATTTCTCCGAATTATTTTAAATGTAGTTAAATTTAGCAGAACACTTCACAAATAGCGAAAACAACTCACGTTTCCACCCTTCCAAGAGGACGATGGCCTGCCGGGTCTTTTCCGCTACCACCAACGACATCAAGGACATTGACAACGAGAATTACTAAAGGCATGGACTTCTCGAAGAAGTCCATGAATAGATCGGTGCCCGCGACCCGGCCAGACACGGAGTTCGAAACGGTCAGAATTCAGTTACCTACTCCTTCGAAAAGCTCACCAGTTCACGACGCTGGCACCGCTCTACATAGTGAGCGAAGTCGGAGAGCTTTGAAGAAGGTTCCGAGTTTCCTATGGTGACGAAGGCTTCGAACCCCTTCCGGCCGTGTGACCTGAAGTCTGGTGGAGGTCCAGCAAGGAAGATGTATTCGTGATTCCCAATTTCAAGATCATCATCGCATTTCACCGACACCTTGCGTGTGAAAAACACCTTACTCACAGAATATGGCTGTAGCCCTTTCGGAGGAAGGGACGTTCCTACCTATACGCTCACGCAGTTCGAGAGAAGAAGCCATTTTACTATCGAAGAGCACGGTAGACAAATACTGTCGAAATCGGCGGACGAATCGCTGTATAATGATTCAGACATCCGAGATTCAATAATTCCGCGTCAGTAGCCATGTATTTCCAGAAGTAGGAAGAGTCGACCCGAGCTACTCCCGGAGTATCCTCCTCATCTGCTGAGGGTGCTAGGCTTGTCACTTTACACGCTCGTGTATGTGCTCAAGCCCTCTGAGGCAGATCGGTGCTTAGCGTAACGTCATAACTCGAAACCGGAACGGGATTCCGATTAACATTGTTTTCCAATCGCGTATTCGAGGGAGCTTGTCAGTAAAGTTTGTTTACTGACTTTCACTGTGTGTGACCGACAGGGCGGTTCAGGCAGTCTGAGTCGGTTCGACGGTTCAGATCTCTAGGTCAGGGCGAAGCTGTGTCATAGCCATAGCCCTGGATGTCCTAGAATTGAATTGCAGCTTGGGACCGCATCGGTTACTAGGCTCTATGAGCAAGCAGAACAAAGACGGAAAAACCTCGTGTGGAGGCAGCTCATGACATCGATGACAAGGTCTCGTAACCCACAGACGGCACGCGTCTGTCGTTAGTTTGTCCCAATCAGACTGGGAGACTTACGAATCAGTTACCGAACTTATCCGCGGGGGGTTCCGATCCCAATCTATATTCGAGCGGGAGAGTCATCTACGGAAGCCGGCGACAGGCTTCGAAGGAATGAGATTGGAAGAAGAAATCATCCATCTAAGGAGACTATGTTTATGTATTGTACCTGAGCTGGAGAAGCTCAAATGTCCCTGCGATGGATCGTCACGAAAAACTGTGCTTCCCGTGGAGGATTCAGAGGGGCATTACTCTATCGATGGTATCACCTGACGGCCTACGGAGGCGATTCCTGAATCGGACTTCATTTGTGACGGTGCACGAGCTCGTCAACGGAATCTCTTTGGTCCGCCCCGAGCCAGGATTCCCATTCCTGGGAATTCTCTCCGGATGAGCGTTCGTAGCTTCGGGAAGTGCACCAAATCAGTACTGAGGGCGCTGGTCATCGAATCTTATCAGTCAGATCTGCCTCGTTCGGAGCATCGACATATCTCATCGCCTAATGGATAAGCCTCTGTACGGGGACAGGTTTGCTTTCCGAGAGTGGGATCGACCCACGAAGTGAGCCTTCACTTTGCGGTATCTCTCGAAGTTGGCGACAAAGAACTCATCTGAAGCATACGGTCTTGTTTCCGCGAAAATTTTCCTCATGCGACTCTGAAGTTGTGGAGCCCGCTCGATGATCAAGCGGCGATGAAAGCTCGACACGTGCTTTAAGGATGTCTGAGAAAGTCCCTTGGAGCCCCAATCTTGCCGATGCAGCTGGAAACTAGCGGTTCAGGGCTCAGGGCACGCTCCTTCCGCCATTCTCATCGAATGCAGAAGTCGAGCGCGTCTGCCTCACTGCTCGGACTCCCGGGCGTGTATTTACATCGAATCGTTACTCGCGTCGATCTTCCCTGGGCCGGAGGCGATTATCTTGGGCGCTATTCTTGAAGCTCCACCAGAGGAGGTCATCATCGAGGGCTCTCCACGAAAATTCCACCTGGGAGTCCCGATGTCGAGGCTCCGAAACTTTGCAGCTCCGCTTCGTTCACATGATTTGGTAGGCTAAGACAATTCCCTCGTTTCTCACCTTGAGTTAATCATTTCCAGGCCCCATGATCAATGATCCATTTGACCGCGATACTCGAGAGTTAATCATGATTCATGGATGATCACTCGGGGAGTTCTAGCGTCATTTCCGGGCGCTTCAGCGGAGCGAATGACCCAAACGGAGATTCCCCCGCAAGATTCGAAAATTTTTGGTCGTCGGGGGACATGTTTATCTGAGTTGCGATATCTGAATGTCAAGGGGAGCCGAGGTGATTCGCGGGATGTCCCAACCCGAGCCTCTTACGGACGAGACAAGGCTCGGACCTAACCTCTGAATGTCGATGTCGAATCGGTTTCCACCTCTCGCTGGAATGATTACCTGGAATCACCCGCCGACATGAGAAAGACGAGGCCATGCTGCGAAGGAATCACAGGGTTTCGCCTCAATCTTTTCTTTCTTCTTTTTGCAGTTGGGAGGGTGGTTCTTGAGCTTTATCAGGAGGAGTTCCCCAACACAGTCCGGAATTTCCTCGCTCTCGCGACTGGCGAAGGCCGCGGCTCGAACGGGCAACAGATCTCTTACAAGGTGAGAAACGTCACGATTCATTCAAATATCCAACCTCGGGTTTCGATACGTCTAGCTCCAGGTCCGCTTTCACTCGGGACGGTCTTTGAATTCCTCCGCAGGGTACTCGAATATTCAAAGTTGTGCCCCGATTCGCCATCCAAGGCGGCGACGTGGAGAACAACGATGGAACCGGCAGCGAAACGATCTATGGGAAGTTCTTCCCGAAGGAAGGTCCTTTCAAATCGGTGAGTCGCCATTCTCAGGGAGAGCGGAATGTCGCCCCGATGAAGGATCAATCCGACCCGGATATCGTGCCATCCATCTGAATTTCTTCCGCATTACAGCATACCTCAGCCGGCCTTCTCGGGATGGCGAGTCACGATGCCGAATCGAGCGGAAGTCAATTTTATATCACCACGGTACCGAACTGCACTCACCTCGACGGCAAGAGTACGGTTTTCGGACGAGTAGTGAGAGGCATGGGCGTGATCACCCAAGTCGAATGCATAGTCACCACTCACAACGACGCACCCACCGAGGACGTCGTCGTTGACGACTGCGGTTTGTATGAGTGTGGAATGCCGCTCGGACCCGAGGACTCTTACGGAGACGACGTGTTCCCACCCTTCCCAGAGGACTGTCCACCGACGTTCATCAACTTCACATCCCTCCAGGTTGGTTCTCGGATCTCATTCCGGGAGTCCGCCAGCGCCGGTATTCCCCTAGTAGTGACGCCAATATTGACGTAAGACAATCAGTTCGAATTGGAATTTCCCTCCCCAGGACGTGATCCACGTGGCGGAGCGCGTTCGCATCGTTGGCAATTTCTATTACAAGAGCGAGCGCTATACTAAGGCCAATTCGAAGTATAAGAAGGCGCTCAGGTACTTGATGAAGTTCCAAGAAGATGCTCAATCGTCGAATCATGATCTCAGTCCCAAGGAGGAGCTCGAAGTCACCCACGCTGTCATCCACAATCTCTTGAACTCGGCGGCTTGCAAAATTAAGCTCCAACTATACGACGAGGCTCTGGAGAATTGTAATGAAGCTCTGGACTGTGTGCCGAACCACGTCAAGGCTCTCTACCGGAGAGGTCAAGCCTACCACGGAAAACGCGAATACGAACGAGCAGTGGTAAGGATTTTTCTCTGCGAGAGGGTCATCTGATGATATAGATGAAATGAGGGAAAATGCATACACAATCATCTGATCATGGCCTAGAACCTAGAATATAATCATTGCCCTTCCCGTAATTATTGCTCATAAAATAACTTGAACCTATAATAATAATTATGGTAGAATAATTATTGCCTCAAGCATAATTTAAGCTCATGATATAATTATAACCAATTACATATTGTGGCCTCTCCCTCTGAGGGAGATATCGCGCGGCGCGTGAGTTGGTGAACTGCTCCTAACATAAACTCTCTTACAGGCGGATCTGCTGGTGGCTCAGCAACTCGAACCGACAAATCATTCCATTATTGCGGAGCTCAAGGCTTGTCGCGGGGAGATGACCATGTACAAAGAGCGGGAGAGACGCGCTTGTCAGAAGTACTTCAAGAGCTTAAACAACACGCCAAATAATGGTGAAGCTCAAAACAGCCAGAACAATGGGTCGCAACCTGAAGCGATGCTGAATTAGATTTGACCTGTAAATCGAACATTGTTGTAGATAAGTTGTCTTTTTTCTCGTTATCCTGCACGATTCCCTCTGACCTCAGCTTGGGTGGCTTCGAAATAATTTCATTAGACCCGCGCTGAACTGACCGCCTCAACGGATGATTTACGTAGAGTACTTCCCCCGTAAGAAAATTCATTCATCCATGGTCTGATATTTGATGTAAGACGGAGAGAAACGCTGTATATCTTACGTTTATTTGAGGGGCTCCTTCGTCAGTGGCATATTTTTCTGACGAAATAAAATCCGAGCAATACCAAGTCTATGTCCCTAAATACGAGGGGAAACGGAATCAAAACTGATGTACCTTAAAACCGTGGGGATATAGTTCCGTGTTTCCGCCTGCGATTGGGCTGCTCTTGTTCGGCTCGTCTGTTCCGGAGGGAGTGATTCAGCAATCAGTCGTCACGAGTTCTGACAATTATGATCCTCTATAGTTGACGAAATACACACAAGAGGACGATATTAAATATTATTTTGGCACGATCGCATACTGAGACGGGAAGACGTCGATACAACGTATCCACCGTTCCTTGTGGTCAAGACCCTCCGTTAGATAAGCGGAGAAATCGCGAGCTTGTATTCCGGATTCATCGACTCTAACGGTTCGACTACACAGATGAGCGGCGGCTATCGACTGAATGTTGATTGATGAGATTGCCGGTCTTTCAGCTAACAGGTTCCGCTGTACGTTGGTGTAAATAAATATTAGCACCAAAACACTCTGGATCATTTCTAAGTTAAGTTAGATCTCACCTCTCAGTCTAATCCAGGCAAGAAGTTGGGATCTTCCTTATATAAGCCGATATGTATGGAAAGGACAGCTCCGGTACCTTGTCGGCTCGGGACGCTCGCCGGCTCAAGCTTGTCGGGAACAGAACTTCTCTTCCAGCGCACACGCGAGGCTCACCAACGAACCGATTGTCACGCAAGAGACCGTCGATCCTTACATCATCCGGGGTCACTTCATGTGAAAAGCGGCGGACAGCCTCGTCCAGGGTGCAATGAGCGTCTCAAGTCGGAGGAGGGATCGGTTGGTATGTGTTTCAACGCCATCGCCCCCGAGAGGGACTGCCATCCCAGGGTACCGTCCCGGATGCCTGATTGGTGGAAACCCGGCACAGCTGACTGGCTTCTCCTATCGCGTTCATTCTGAAGCTGCAGTCTCCCCAGGGAGATTCCCCCGGGAGTACGAGCGCCTGCTCGATGTCGATGCGAGGGGTAGCGGCGTGATGCGCCGATGACACGGTCCCTCCGAGCCTACGTCTCTGGCGATCGCTCAGCCCCTGTGACGGAAATGATGAACAGCAGCTCCCTTTCGGCGGAGCCGAGTTGCGGCATGCGGGAATGATAAGGAATTTAAGAAGTTTCCTAGCCAGGATCGCATAGATCGAAGTAGTTGACTATTCTCTTAAAGGAGCTTTTGGTTTTTCCGCGATACCGGTCGCGTTGTGTCTCTCGTTGAGTTCGAGCCAAACTGAATGTTCTCGGCTAAAAGTTCCGAGCTGTTCGGCGCTTTCGTTGAAAGCTCGATCGAGAAGGGAAACAGTGTTCCCGAATGATAAGCGGCAGGACCAACAGTGTACCAATTGATGGTTTCGAAAAGCGAGCGATTCGCTGCCGGCTGTGTGGACAACGGTCATTGCGAAGACAGCGTGCATATTAACCCATCAATTTTCGGCTGTCTTTGTGCCTCAATTGAGAGGTGAGACCCTGAAGAATCTATTTTACGAGTATTTTGAGCTTTCGTTGGAAAACTTCCGAAAACCATTATATATGCCGTTAAAATGCGAAGAACTTTCGCGTATACTCGCTTCGGAACGAAGTATCGCCTGCTCATAACTCGTAACCCGACCATAGGTATTCTCTCAGCGAGTATCATTGTCTCTACACAGGAGCGTCGCCGTCTCAGAAGGCGTGAGTTACGAACTTCGTCCCTACGGGTGTCCCTCGATGAACACTTTGATTTGAAAACATCGAGGAGCTCTGAATCGCTCCCTAGGATTCGCCCCAAACGCCGCACCTGTACGTGGAATCGGTCGACTGGATCTTCCCAACCCGAGACTTCATTTACATCGGGAGGGGCTTCGCCTCAAATTCGAGCTGTCGGTCCCGTAGCATTCATGATCGAGAATTTTCGCCTCGTCTTCTACAAATACTGCAGATCCCCCTCAGACTCAGCTTCGGAAGTACCTGATGGGCTGATTGCGATGCGCTCTCAGATTGTCAAGGTATTGGAGAATCGTACCTCAGTCAGCAGTCATCACATCACGTATGAAGTATGTCCCACCAGGAAGTCAAGAACTCAATCGCTCAATAAATAATAATCATTCGTTTATTTCCTCGGAGCAGGTCGACGGTCCGCGATCCTGCGAGCATTGGGCACCAGGACCTATCCATCCCTTGTCCGACTTCCGATCAACTCTCGTTACGAGAGTCGTTGTTCGCTGGTCATCGCGTTTGGTACGCGTCACTTCTGATTCGCTCGGTGAGTGTTCAAGGTATCTTCATGAAGTATTCGCGTTGCTCGAATGCGAATGTTGACGATGCGGGGTTTACGCGATCCGGGGCGAATCCCGTCCGGAGGTCCCGGTTCGGGACGGTCCCCGTGTGTAGAGCGTCTCTGGATAAACTGAGTTCTAAGTAGTCTATGTCACTGCAGTTGTCCCTCAAGAGAGCGTCCAGTCGTTGTACCAGCAGAGGGAACGAAGGTCTCATGCATGGATTGTCGTGCCAGCAATCCAGCATCACCTCATACCTGTGACGTGAATTCAATTGGTGAGAATCCGCAGACTTCAGGCTTTCTCATTTGTCGAACGCCCTCAGCAAAGGCTGATACTGATCGAATAACTCCATCAAATTCTCATCAAACACATCAACAATTAGACACGTATTCGAAAAATCTCATGCCGCCATGAAGTGAACGAGGGTCTTCGGAGCATTGACAGTATTTGAAACAGAAACATCTGGCGAACGCACAATTCGTCTGCACAGTGATCCGGTCTTTCCATCCGATGTCCAGCTTTAAGAAAGTCGAAGAGTTTCTCGATGTGCGCGAGTGAAGGATAGGGCGTCCCACCCAGAGTCATGATTTCCCAAAGCAGAATACCGAACGACCACCTGTTACGAAAAAAGCTCATTTGCCTGGGTGCTTCTGGCGTCTCGGTCAGGGCGACAGATCGACCGCCTCCTTCGTGGGGAGGAGGTCTTTCTAACTTACAGGGCTGAAAAATCGTTGCACATTATTATACATGATGGAGATGAGCCTCCGGCATACAAAATAAAGTGCAAATCGATGCTCACACATCACTCATCGAAGTGTAGACCTGATCGAAAAGTGCTTCAGGAGCCATCCACTTGACCGGCAGACGACCATTAGTAGTCTTACGATAATAGCCGTAATCGTGAAGATCTCTGGCTAGTCCAAAATCAGCGATCTTGCAGATTCGGTTGTCTACTACGAGGACGTTCCGGGCGGCGAGGTCTCGATGGATGCATTTCCTCGACGCAAGATACTCCATGCCCCTCGCCACCTGAAACGCGTACGACATCAGATCCCCGAGCGACAGGAGCCGGTTGCCGACGAATCTCTGACCGTCGATCGGTTCCAGATAGTCCGGCGTCAGACGTTGTCTCCGAAGGTGGTCTCGAAGATTCCCATCTGAGGCGTATTCCACGATAACGTACAAGGGACCATCTTGGGTGCAACATCCGAGAAGGTTGATGATGTTGATGTGTTTCCCGATGATTTTCATGACCTCCATTTCGGAGACAAGATCGATCATGTCCAGATCAGAGTGCGACTCCTTCAGCATCTTGACCGCCACCACCGAGCTGGAATTCGTATCTGGAGCTCCGATTCCGAAGGCTTCGGCCTTGACCACCCGGCCGAAAGCTCCTTCACCCAACGGCTCCTTGAACAGCAGTCGGTCTCGGGGGAACTCCCACAATGGGTCGAGCGGAAGTTCGTACAAAGACATTGAAGATTTGAGTGAAGATTCCGAAGCCGGAACGTACGTCGGTTGGGGAGTTATCGTCACTTGGGGGAAGCATGGAGAATATTCAAACGAACTCGAACGCTTGGCGTCGGGGCGCTCGCAGTCGTACTTCAAGGTGATCTTCTTCTTCAGGACACAGACCTGCTGCTGAAGGAGCTGCATCTCGACCTCCTGCTTCTTGCGGAAATCATTCGATCGCCTGCTGACCAGGACGACGAGAATGCTCAGCGACACCACCGAGAATAGCACACCATACACCAGGATTGGGGAAGTACTTCCTTTGACCGTGAGTTCTGATCGGTTGTCCGCTAGCACTTCGACGTACAGTGTATGACGCGAAACTCCCACAGAGTTCCCAACGACGCAGGTGTAGAGGCCCTCATCTTCGAGGCTGACGTTTGTCACTAGTAGATGAGGACCGCTCTGGAATGAATAACAGGGAAGTTTTCACGAGCCTCTTCTCTTATCCCATTGAGCTAGGAAACGTTATATCCGGATGCTCACCGATAATTGCGCCTGGTGATCTTCGAAGTTTCGGACCCACATGAAGGACGGTGTATCGCCGGATATCGCTTCACATGTCAAGTTCAAGTTCTCTCCGCGATGGATCGTCTGATTTCTGAGGTAGTTTTCGAGGATTATCGGCCCGGTGATTAGAAGGTCTGTAATGTTCGAAAATCCGACTAGATGCCCATCGAGTAAGATACAGATCAGACAACTCCTTTCTGTACTTATTGAGGGGCACTTCTTGATTGAAGACATGAACCGAAGGATAATCACCTGTGACGTTGACTTGGAAGACATGAGAAACAGAACCATGATTGTTATAGGCCTTGCACTCGTAGTCGCCCTGCATCCCTTGAGACAAATTCGATAGTCTGAACAAAGGGCCGCGCATACTTGGGAAACTCTGGATTGGAAGGAGAGTTTAAAAATTCTGCTTGACTCTTCAGGGTATTGAAACAGTATCTACTGCTCCCCCCGAGACCGGTATCTGTGCAGTCACCATACGGCTGTCAAAACCGATTCACTGACCGTCGAGCGCCCCGTCGTCCTATCGATTTTCTTCCAGGTGTACGATTTTGCGTTCGACGCCGTACAATTCAAGTTGAGATCGTTACCGGCTGTGATGACCTCGAAATTCGTCATCCGACGGAGGAACTGAGGAGCATCTGGAACAGGCCGAGTCTCAGGGTCATATCGGGATCCGAATCGGAGGCTTCTCCCCCCTCGGAAAAATTCTGGGTGACAGACCATTCAATTTCTGCGCGGATGATGCGCAGACTGCGAACGCGAAGACAATGGACGCGTTCTCCAGGACGAGCATCTCATCTGGAAGTCTGTAAAGTTCATTTAGCTGGAAAGCCTTCGGAAAGCTCAACCAGACCACCGTCGGCTCCTGTCACATACGTGTGAGACAAGCAGTCGTGACACGGCCGGGGGAACACTCTCGATTGTTTGTGGAGCACGGAATCAACTGATCGGCTTGCAACGGACAGTCGGCAGGGGGACGGAGCGATCTTCCCGGGCCATGTCACGAGAATGCGTGTTCTGATCCTGATAGTGCCACAGCTGCTCCCTCTTCTTGAGCGAGCTCCGGTCTCAGTTCAGATCATCGGAAGCTCGGGTCCACTGACTATACGAAGAAGGGCGCCGTCCGGAAGACGGGAAGCCGGCGGATACTTCCTTTTCACGATTCCCTTGATCTCGGGAGAAACATTGATTCGGAAATTCGAGAGAATGCTCCGGTTGAGGAAACTCACCTTGAATACGAGCTACTCCGTGAATATAGTCTCAACGGTACACAATTGAACGCCTCAAGTTCTAGGATATCCGAACATCCACATGGCTCGAGTAGAACCCGTGGCAGAATTCGCCATCTCGTCTTGTGTTTGATAATTTCGTCGATTCGAGGACCCTGAAGCGAGAGAAGGGCGGGGACTGCTTCGCGCGCCTCTCGAAGTTCTTCATATTCATGAAGGGTGGAGCGAGACTTCGTTTGAAGAAGGAGAAGATCAGTCGAAGACCGGATCTTCGCCAAATATTATTTCACTGCGCTTCCCGTCTGTGCTGATCGATTGCTCTATGCGAAGCTCGCTTGGACCGCTTGTGAGCGAATCATTAATGAGTTCCAAATTCTAGCAAGTCAAGGATCGTCACCAATGAAGAGTTGTTGGGGATACCTGATCTGGGGAATGATGACCAGTTTAGACCGCGAGAGCGGGATTCTTCCTGGGAAGACCGATGGGGTGCTCCCTATCTTCACGCGGACCCAGTTTCGGTCGAAACCGACCTCCGAGTCCAAGGTGACTATGATCAGAATATAGCCGAAACTGCGGTACCGAAACCCGCGGCCGCTTCCGGCCTTATTCGACATCACGAGGGTGTCCCGGACGAAACGCAGGGTTCCGGTCCCGATGCGCTCCTGGTACCTCGTTCAGAAGGCCATGGGAAGTCCTAGCGCTGGCAGCAACGCCGGGGGGGGGCGATCGTCGGTGGCGCCACCGCAGTCAACGAGAGACGCGTCGACGACAAAGTTGAAAAACATGCATGCGGCCTTGAGCCAGCCTTACAGCTCAAAGAAACCACGAAGAAACCGTGGCCTCAAAGAAACACAGCTAAGCCAGCTCCCTAGACCACTACAAGTCAGCCCTGGGTGGGGTACGGAGGCCCGAGTGAGCTCATGGGAAGGGAAGTCGCTCCTCCCTTTTGAACCAAATCGGGTACCCTTGAGACACCTCCGAACGACTTAGGCGGCTGGAAAGGATACGGTTAATAGTTATCGTAGGAGTCGCCCGTCGAGCTTGACGCACGGAGGGAATTAGAGCAATTTCCTCCAAACTCATGCTCCAAAGATTTCAGATAGAAGACTGGAAAGGCACAAGGGCGTTCATAGGTCTTTGATCGTAATAGCTGCGCCTCGGATCCTCCAGGCATATTCGGAGTCCCCACACAACATCGTCGGTTAGGGCTAGAAGGATCTGCATCACCGAAGGCAAAACTGAGAAATCGGGAATCCGGTGCGGATGGATGTTTTTGAGACTCGTCCATATGGGATCATTTATAGAACTCCTGGCCCCCAGGAAGTTCCTGACGTCGCGCTGAGGCATAGCTACCTCCCGCTGACGGTAGTGAGAAGATCTTAAGTCAATGCTCGCGAACATTGTGATCCATTTCGAAGAAAATGTTCCCTTACATCTTTTGATGAAATTCTCTGCTTCATGGTCGAACGTGAACGATGTTGAAGTACAATTTGACTGTCCTCAAGACATCGCATCTGCCAACACCTCCAGGGCATTCGCGGAGGATTCGGTCGGAATCTTGGACCCCATTCAACTCGAACTTCGAGCTGACGTCGCTGATCTTTGAAGTCAAGAAAGAAGCCGAGATCCAAGGCCAGGAGACTGGGCAAGTGGAAGATCTCCCTAGCTGGACTCCATTCAGCTCGAGATTCCTGCTGACTAACCTAATAGTTCGACAAAGTGCGAAAATCCTCTTTAGGAAGGATCGCGAAGCCGTGAAACCCAAGGAACCACTGACGGAGGAGACTCAATTGTGAGACGACTGCTGTGCATTAATTTCCCCACCCTTCCAAGGCTGGTGATGATATTGTACACCCGACGCATCTCAATTGAGAGCGAGTACCGTATAGAGGATCGAGAATCGATTGTCCACTCAATGAACTCGTTCTTTTCGTTTCATTACCCTGAAGACGCCTACGGAAGTGACATACTCTCAAAACGATGAGAGGCGCATAGGGAGACTCCTTGCGAGCCGCATCAGGCGCTACGGTCATCGGAGGCATTGAGTAATTCTCTTCGGCAGCTGTTTTCCCTGGTCAATGGATTGTCCTCTCTCCGCCTCTCGGCGGAAATAAATCAGAGTCCCATCAGGACCTTCCACGCGACAAGACAATCAATCATGGGGCGATGGAGGCGGGAATCCTAATACGATCGAATCACCAACTCTTCGACATGAACGGTTCTCCGAAAAGATCGTGGAGTTGGAAGAACGATTCGAACCTCGTGTGATATCCCGTCTCAGAGCGAAAACTCACGAGTCTTTGGAGATTATCTCTCACACATCTTCAACGTTTTACTGTGTAGAAGCTAACGCTTATTTTCGGATGTAGACCTCGAAAGCTACACAGCTTCATTGCATCGGTTGGCCCTTCTGTCCCGGGCAGTCAGTCAGAGCCTTCCATATCCTTGACGATGACTCTTCGAGAGCGATAGCGGACCTACCTCAAAGTCAGACGGAGCTCTGCGGCAGTAGCCTTCGCCGCGTTCGACCAGAGCGTGAATTTTCCTGAGGAGCTCCTCCACAATCACGTGAAATATGATCGTTCCTTCGTGTGCCATCCCGCAGAGATCCACCTGCCAATTACCCTCGGGGTTTCCACTCAGCAGCTCCCGGAATGATGGAATACCACCAGCTCTTCCCCGGAGTGGTGAAATATACCACACTAGTTATACTATTATATATACCACGCTAGCCGTGAAAGCGCTTTCGACCACGATCCTTCCTTCCACACGGCTCTCTCCAGGGTCACCGACTCTGAAAATCCCCATTCCGGCAGAGCCGCCGATAGCGATTGGCTCGCGAAACGCGCGGCCGGAAAGCAGAGAGCGCGAAGAGAGTCAACGACGAGCAGGCTGACAGAGGTCTGATTTATTAACCAATTGGGTATATGCTGCGGCGGTCATGGGCACCATGGCCACCTACCAAGACCTCATCTGGAGCTACAACTGTAGCGTAGCCCGAACTGTTTACCGAATAGGAGATGATAGCCAATAAATATGATCCCGAAATCCGGAGCATCGGAAGAATCAGGCATATTCTTCCCTTTATTCAATTTATGATGATCCCAAATCTAATCGAAAATTCGATCATGGCCTCAGATCGAAAACCGGAAACCAGGAGGGACCGAACATCACATACTTCCCCCTCATGCCCCGCATACATATCGAGTCAAATATTGGATGGGGGATTTCCAGGTACGATGATACAGAAAATCATCGAGTGCCGCAGGAGAGGCCTCCTTATCCATCCGCACGATAGTGTCTGTGGCGTCTGCAGGTCTGCAGGGTCTTTTCTTATTTCAACCACGGCAACGATTCATAGATCTGATTTTATAGGTTAGATATGATTAGCTAAGTATCTTCGTCGGTCCGCACATCCGAGCGAGAGCTTCGCCTTTATTGCCTGGAAAAATCTCCTATTGGAAGCGGTGGGCCGTACGCAGGGTGCTGGGTCAGTACATCAGTCCGATACTCCTTTCCATATGATATATGTTGATCTCATCTCCCGAAATCGCTGCACAGATTCGCATTGAGCCGGAAAGAAGCATGAAAAAGCTCGGATCACTACGCATCGATACGGCGAGGCATCTAATCCGAGTCGAGATTTTCCTAAGTCTCAAACATGTCGGCGACGTTCCCATGGACGCTTCGGTAGTCACGGATCAATTGTTCGAACAGCTGAGGTAGGAGAGAACATTATTATGATAATAAATAATGACCATCCTCAGGACTCGTCGTGGCCGTCCCGTCGCGGAATTTCTCAAGGAACCTCAAAGCTTCTCCTATGACTTGCCTCGATTTCTTTGAATACCCAGGCGGGAATCTCCGTCCTTTTGGCTTTGGCAACGGACTCTCGATTCGCATTGCTCGACAAGTCGTGGTTCCGATGATCGCGATTGGAGCCAATGATGGACTCCGCCAACGCTGTAGTCGCCATTCCGACCGTCTGCTCGGCGCTGGTTTCTTTTTCCTGATCGATCGAGGAGCTCGATGTTGTCTCTGTTTTATTCTTTTGAGATCCGCTATCGGGAACAATAATTCGCTAAGATTGATGAATTTTCATCGTTCTCGGATGAGGGTTATACACATGATGGATAATTGAGGAGGGACACATCAAAGGGAGGAAAAAGAAGATACTGATGAATGAGCTCCAAAAAGCGGCGGTATCTACCTGAGCCCAGAGGGTTCTTTCTGACTTCCAGTCTTTCCGCTGCCTCCAAATCGACCTCGTTTAGAGTCGAGCAGGCTGCCAAAAACCCTGAACGTTCCCCGGCGCTGTTTGTTAGCCATACGAGGCCCAGCGTTCTTCTCGTCAGTGTCTGAATCGTCCTGATTCGATGCGTGTTTATCTTCGAGGAGGGAGCGGATCGTCATCCATTGCCGTGATTCCCGAGATTTCAGCAAAGCAATGCCATCGGGGCGTCTCATTGCTAATACTCACCGTGATCCTTGTCATGCTGAGACTTTTTCTTCGGCTTCGGACTTTGCATGAATTTCGCTGCTCGAACACGCAAGGATCCGCCGCCGATACGGCGACTCGAATTCCTTCCCGTCGTGTTCTTGCGTTCGGCCCATTGCTAGAGGAAATTCTTTGGATCAAAATTCGGCAGCTTCTCACAATGATTGAAAATCGCCTCCTCGAATGTTAGGACTGCGAAACTGTGGGGCAATGTAGCTCGAAGTGATCGAGTGAGTCCTGGGAGGAAATGGACTCACATCGATGTTCAAAATCGTCGCGGGATCGTAGATGTGTTTGTACACCTCTTCCATTTTCGAATCCCAGTTTCGTTTTGTTTTCTGGGCTTCGAGCTCTGTTTGACCTAGGTTCCCTTCGAGTGTTTTCAGAGTCTCTGTCAGCTCCTGGAGTTGTTCCTCGAATGCGGATCTATCGTTGCCTTCTTCAGGTATTGCTTTCGGCTGGGTTTTCTTTGCCCTGCGCAACTGTTTCTGGATTGTTTCCATCTGCGGCGGAACAAGAGCGGAACTCCCTGTTAAGACTATCTCTTCCCATGAGCACATCCGATTCCGAGGCTTTGTGTCCAGCCTATCCGGGGTAAGAACGATCGTACAAAGAATCCAACACTCGCCTTGAGTTCAGTTGAGATTTTCCGCTGACGTAGATGCGTAGCCCGTCTTAGGGCCTGTTGATGTGCCATTATATTCGCGTGTTGCTCCTTCTCCTCCTCAGACCATGAGGCTATGAGCTTTGGTCTCGCGCCTGGGTTCGCCGTCGCAGCCCCCTCTCCGAGCCCTGAAGCTCCCCAGTCAGAGATCGCAATTAGAGTCATGATCGTTCGAATTTACGAGCGCTATCCATCTCCATTTGAACCAGCACCGAGGATCGATCGACCGTAGAGAATTCTAATATGAAGAAAGCATATCGAAACGATCGCATCTCGCTCCGTCCCCGAAGTATTTCTCCAACACGTAGAAATTATGTGTAGACAAAATTACCTTGGTTTTGGAGAGGGGTTTTCGTTGTCTGAGCTGTGTCCGTCTCGTCCATCACGATCACAGGCGCTCCCCTCAGGAGTTCATTCAATAATTGCAATGTTTGTGAGATAGCTCCCTGATTGTCCGAGGCCGATTCTATAGGCACGAACGACGCGCAGCCCTCTAGGTTTAGACCTTCGATATCCAAGGACGATGCCTAGGAACAGACATACGAGCTCAGGTGGCTTTCGGGAAGACGAAATCGTTTGCGGGAATTATGGTCTCGCATGACTTTTCTCGAATATTTCCTTCGGATCCGTGGTAAGTCGTTATTATTCATTAATGGAATCATATAGACTCACCGAAATCCTGCTCTGGATCGCGGCCACCCACTCCTCGGCTTCTTGCAAAGTCTGGGTCGCCAGTTGGAGTTGGTTCGGTGTACTCTGAGGCCTCAATGGGCAAGATATGCAAGAACCGAAATTGGCATTCGTGGAACCATCACTTGCGTCGGATTTGTCGCTTAACCTCAAATTAAGCAGCGGCTTTTGTTGCCCTCGCGGGTTCTGTCGACGAAGCGATGGCATATGAGAGGGAGAACTACCTAGTTCACTTATGTGTCAATCTTCCATCGAAACACTGTCGAAGAGCACAGTGAGAGAATAAATTTCCTGACTCTTACAAGAGAGGGATCTCATTGATTATTATCATCTATGATCATGATGCACGTTATAGTTATAGACCTTGAACATTCACATCGAAACTATCGTTCGTCACGATTCATATCGTCAAGCTGGGAGAAACGGTGCCTGGGATTAGAACGAGACATTGCATCCCGAAAAAGAAGGCACTAATGAATGTTCCGCGCCGTCATTGCGTGGGTACTCAGTCACGATCGCGGAGCTCTCCGCGTAATGGAGGTCAGCTCGCAAGCTGTCTGTCGAATCCCACTAACCTCCGGATCCGACTGCATGAGGTAGCACGGCACACGAGAACATTCACACCCAGATTTAAGCGTGACTCTCCGACTCGAGAAATCTGCGGGATTTCCGACGTGTCCTGCTTCGATCACAGATCACTGAGACCGTTCGCTTGCCCAGCAGGAGCCTTTCCCGCACTGAGAACTTTCGGCCATCTACGCCCCGTTGCCAAATATAACCGTTTAAATTTAGCGCTCCTGTCCTGGCGGGACAGGCGCTGCAAGAGCAACGGTGAAGAGCGTTCGGCTCCAAGGAGAGCTGTTCTACTGACGAATCAGAGCAAACTCAATCGGAGTGTGTAGCGAGTGCATCAGAGCCTCAGAATTCATGTCTCTGATTCCTTTTCGAGCTTCATGGCCCTCTCGCAGCCTAGTAATGCGCGGGGAAGCCCCCGTAATTATTTCATAAACAATTTCGCATCCTGATCTATCATCCTGACCTGAGTCTATCTTCAAACCCATCTAGGGTCCAGGTCAAATCCCCGACAACATAGCGAGAAACTTATACCTGCCCAGACCACAAGCTGGACTTCGTTTCTCTGTCCTCTCGATCCCGCACTGTGCGAATGGTACCGAACGCTTGATGATTTTCGGAGCCCATGTACTTTTTAGATTGAATAAGGACAATTCTCGCGTTCATCTTCTGCTTGTGATCCGAAAGACTCCACCCGCTTCAACCTCGTGAAACTCGTTCTCAGATTCGAGCGCTCGATTCACCGTTCCTCCTGTCTATATGACTCGACAATAATTTTTAAGGCTTAGAGCGATCCGTGATGATGTCCGTCGCCGATCCGAAGGCTTGGCTCGGGGCTCGAACAATCCAATAAATTACGGTTCTAGTGTGCTCTACGCAGATTCGAAGAGCTTCCGTATACTCACGATGATCACGAACGGGTACAGTTTTTGTTCCGAATACTGCGCTTCGAGTTGACAGGGCTGCTGTTTCAGCACTTTGGTCAGCGAAGAGAGGCTGAGCGAAATGCCCGGCAGGGGATCCAGAATATTATGATATGCGTCCAAATGTTTAGAGTAAACGGCCACATACAATCTGAACCACTCGCAGTCGTCCGACAGCACGAAGAGGAAGCCATCCTAGAAATATCAAACGTCGGGTACTAAGACTTGCAGGAATTTCGAGGCGGGCTAAAAGAACTCAGAACTAATCTAGGGTCTCATGGGGTTTTCATTCTTTTGTTTCAGTCTCAAAGTTATCACAATCATCTTTTTCACTCTCGGATGAGTTTTCCAGTGGGCGACTCACCTTGAGCGGAAGTTCTTTCCTGTAAGTGTGCGAAGACGGTAGATCAGTCAACGAATCCCTGGACTCGGTGAACTCATATTCCATTTCCAAGTCCTCAGTGCATTCTTCGATGAAACTGAGTTGAGATCCGTCGAATGCATCGCAGAGCTTTTTGCTCTCGTCCGATGACGTTGCATCGTCCTCTCGACAGCTGGACCAGGTTTCTGAAGGCACAAGGAAACACATTGTGGACACTTCCCTCGGGAGAACAAGATTCTTCTCCCAATCGTTACCTTTTTCATCAGCGTCTATCCGCTTCAATTTTTCTCTTATGTGCACGAACCAGTCTAGCATTTCGCTCTCTACTTGGAGACTGTCGTCGTCTGACTATTCTCGAACAGACTCCCGGCAAGCGAATGCTTTAAATATAGCGTCCAATGCGGTGCCTACGTAGTTTTCGCGGATCATCCGGGGTTTATAGCTCTGTCGCTCCACTCCGGCTGACAGTGAATCGGGAATTAGTTGGAAGCGATTGCCCGCGAGAGCGTGTCACTCCCCAAGATACCAAGGAGCGTGATCGAGCTACTTCCTCGACCGGAACGTACATCTTACGCGGCTCCGTCAGCCATGCATAGGGGGAGGGATTTCGAGTTTTGACCCAATTAGGAGCAGAATGAGAGAGTATTCCGAAGATGTTGAGCAAGTCGGACTCTCAAACAGAAAGCTCATCGGATTATCATGAAATGCGTCGAAGCTCCTTCTGCTCCGCCCCGATTCGCTGGGGTAGGGGGAACAGAGGAGGGTCTCACGGTCTCACCGGTAGCGCTCTTTTTGGCTAGGCCGATTCTGGGCTCCTTCAGCTGCATTTTTTCTCGACAAGTTCTGACAGTCAGCATTGTCCTTGCTGCTCTCTATTCCGAATCGGGCAAACCGACAAAAATACGATGCTTTTTCTCCGCACAAACACGCAAGATTCCCGGAACCGATGCAGAACTTTTTCTTCATCAGTCTCGAGAATTGGTCTCTCTTCGACACACTCGTATTTTCTATCGCGTGCATCGAGGACAGAAGACGCATTGCTTCTACATACATGCGACTTCACTCAAGACGGAGGACGCCTGTTCCCGTGAACCATAACCCTTTCACTGACTAGTCGAGCATCATAATAATGAATCTGATTCTGGAGCGAAATTTATGAGAGTCCTCCTGTCGTCTGACAATCATTCGGAGGGAAATCTTTCTCGTAGATCGCTTTCGATATCCCGGGCTCTCGTAATTCAACTTTCTCTGATTCGAGCCCGGCGGAACGTCCGAGGCCAGAAGTATCAGAAAACGAAGAATACTCACCTATGTTTCCTAGAATATCCCCTGTGTAGAAGTCAGCGATTATTTTCGCTAACTCTGAATCTGGTGCACAGCAGCTGGAGTTTCCGGCTTGAGTCTCTGTTTTGTCAGAACTAGTGTTTTGATTCCTGAAACTCATTTTCCCACTTCCTGTGTACGCGTCCCGAGCTCTCGAAGTGGACTGCAAATCTTGACCAGCGGAGAGACCGGTCGACGAAGTCGGGAGTGCGTGCGAGGATGATTCGCACGACGAAAGGACTATTTTTGGCTTTCACGGCATCGTACGAATGACTGCGAGCTAATGGAATGGGAAACCAGGATCTCCGGAGTCTACCTCCGGAGCCGAGGGATCAACGCGTATTAGAACGTCTCCCCTCGTGATATCTCGCTCTGATAGACATGAATCCTGTCCGAGCATTGTCACGGGGCTAAAGCGGAGATTCATCGCGGGACCTAGCGATAGCTGGGACGGATAGCTGCGGAACGATTTTCAAACATAGTTCCGATGCGGACATTTTTTTTATTAAATGCTCATCAGAATCTACATTGTACGATGTTGAGGCCTATGTCAATACCGTATTTCTCTCTGAGAGCCCTGGTCTCTTCGGCAGTCGGTGCCTCGGTGAAGTCGACGAAGACCCTTTCGAACACCCCATTGTTGCACACTACGAGAACAATCTGGTTCCCTTCTCTGATAGGCAGAAGATCTCTTCCGGCTTCCGCGATGGGCTCTCGGATATTGAGGTGATCCTCTTCCCGAATGCCAGACCAAACACCGAGGCGAGGACCTCGATATTTGAAGGAATCCGGGGTTGCTTCGAGCTGGCCTCTCTCACAGCCTAGAATTGATACGCATAGACAAGCCGGTCGAGAAGCCAATGGGAGCACGCTCGTTAGAGAAGCACCGAGAGCCGCAGGATCGCATGAGGGTACCGCGCTGGCGTATACGATGACGGAAGCGACTACGGCGGCGACGAGAAACGTTGGTTGCATGATGGTTGCCGGGATTTTTTCCCGTGATCTGATTCGAGTATGAATGTATGGATCCGAGACCTGAGCAGGGAGAGCAAGAAAATTCTATTTACCAAGATGGGCGATCGGATCGAACAGGAACCCAGGTACAAAACCCCATGTCTCGTGCATGAATTGAATCGGTTCGGATCTATCGAAACATCTGAGCTCTATAGAACGCTGCTCATTCATCCGTTCAGTCAGTCTATATCGTAGTACTCACTCACAGTTTGGTCAGATTCGCGAGGCGTATAATGAGCCGGAAAAACTAACGGATGAGCCCTTTATAGAAGTCGAGGAGATGCAGAGCCTAGAAGAGAAACTAGAGATGGATCATAAACACGAGACTTGTGATGACGAATCAAAACTCTCTTATTCCCCACACAGGGACAGAAGTCCAAGCTAATATTATGACTGTATGTTCGCGGCCGGCCAGTGATTTCCAATCGACATGTGATGAAAGCTTTCTCAGACGGAAAATCGCTACATTTCTCGATATCCTCGGTGCATCTCAGTCAGCGCTCGCTCTCACCTTGAGGACAGACAAATTGACTTGTCCCACGCCTTCGGGCTCGCTGGAGGTTTTTTTTCGATTCGGAGACAATCCGGAGGAGGTGAGAACAGGAATAGAGAAGAAGCTGCTGATTGCGAGGCTCCTGTATCAAACTCCGGGCATGTTTCCTCATCTCCTTCATTAGTCTGTGGTCGTGATTCGACAGGTTGAGCCTCGATCGGCTGTGTCGACAGTTTTCCGTCCAATATCCTGCCCCTCCATCGAGCGACGGACTGCAAATACAGAGGCGAGTTATTCGCTCCATAGAACCAGGGTGGCAAATGCATAAGGATGCAACATCGGAGTCGGGTCACGTTGTGTTCATTGCCAATCCTCCATCGAATCTGAATAGCTCATCTTGGATGCAATCGAGGCCGAAATTTTTTTGGAGCGTGCATCGAAACGTAATGAGTGGATTTCGGGAGATTCCATCGCCAGTTTTGCAGATCGCTGCCGGACGAGAACTCGAGGTACATGAATTGTGCATCTAACCAGTGTTCCCCAGCCTAAGTAAGACTTATGCCCCTCGAGAGGGAGACAATTTTCGCCCTCATCGAAGCCTCTGAGAGAAGGATCATGTTGCGGTGTGGATCGATATCTCGGTGGGGTATCGAAGAAAAACCTTTGGGTGCCACCTGCCACCTGCCAGAGTTCAAGTAATCATCGGGCGTTCCAAGACGCTTGCGAGGTCCGATATAAGTGCCACTGCTGAGTCACGCCCGAGTCGAAAGAGGAGTGAGTGAGACATTTTCTCCGATCGTTGAAGCTCCATGTCGCCCCGGGATACGATTGATTGCTTATATTATAGTTCTTGAAACAAGGTCATCGACCACGTGGAGCGCAGTGGCGCTCACAATCAGGAGAGAATTTCCTGTCCTCGGTTTATGGTGGTTCAGCCTGAGCTTCCCTGACGCACATATGGTCTCTTTTCACGTCTGAGCGCGCGGGCCCACGGAAATAAGGCAGCAAGTTCTGGATAGCTAGAACTACGGCAGATCTACGATTGCTCAAAATGTCACTGGTGGTTCGCGACATGAGCTCAGGATTTGACCGCACCGACTATGTATAACAATTCTTCACGGTTGGGACCCTGCTCTGCAGACAAGTTCAGTATCACAAAGTAAAGGACCGTACGCTGCGAAGACAGGACATTGGTATGAAGATCTTAGAAGCCGAGCCCGGGAAGCATGCAATTCCCTTGATACTCGGGGGAGCAGAGCTTGTCGTAGTCTAGCTGGATAGGGTAGATGAGAATAACTTGTGCTCAATTGAGCCAACCACCGCCCCGCCCCCTTGATCGATGAGGGGCTAGAGGCAGTTAATGATAAACACGGCCCGTTCCTTACATCATCATCTCGAGGGAGTTCGAAGCCTTGCGTTTTTCCATAACCGCTTTGTAGAAGAATGTCCGTCTAGTTGATGGTCGGGCGTTCTCTTCCTCTCCGCTTATATCCTTGGTTGCGGACTCTGGTTTCTCGATCTGATGCTTCTGCGGCTTCTCACTGGCAGCTGCCGATGAGCCGTGAGCCCAGAGCATGGAAATTTAGCCTATTGCAGGTGCACCGGAATTTCGAGGGAGTTTTCCCGCTTTAGCCAGGTTTATTAATTCAAGTCGAATCTAGTACTTAATTCCGACGAGGAGTTCCACAGTATAATGCGCCTAACTCCGGGGGATACCACGACGCGATGCCGCCCACGGACGTTAGGGATAGGAGGCCGGCGCAGAAGGGAATCGCTCAAGAAGTCTCATGAGCACAATGATCAGCATTTTTCCATCAGTTGCGATTCAAGATTATCATTCTGATATTCTTCCGGGTACGATTCCAAAGTTACTGAGGAACTAATCCGGCATCCGTTCGCTTCATCTCGCTCGGCAACTACCCTCAAGGTGCTACCTCGGTACTCGGTACTCATGACTACCCTGGCCGTGAGGGCGCTTCAGCTGTGACAAGACATAATGACGAGGCATTTGCTGAGTGTTGAGGTCTAGGTAGAAACTGGAAACTACTAGTCCTCGTTCCGTACTAGGACTATGACTCATACCAACCCACGGGGCCATATACCCGTGGCAGTAGTAAAATACGTGAGTCACCGGGTTGCACCGGGGTTGTACGAAATTGGGCTAGCACCCCACATGCTGGGTACACCCAATAGTATTCTAGGACGCTACTTATGATAGACCAAGGTAGCCTCATCCTATGTATATGTATGTACGGATCAGGACATGTAAGGAGGAGCTTAGACTCCTGCCTAGGTATAAAAGACCTAAGATTTCGAATAAAACTCACTGTGGTATCTCCCTCTCGTGAGATTGCATCTCTCTGTATTCCTGAACGGGCTGCTCTTCTACTCCTGACCAGAGCTACGAATCTTGACCTTCAACACTGAGGAATGACGATGACTCGAGACATACGTACATCTTGCGGAGAGCATGCGTCTGAGCAGCCCGAAGATTATATGTCGAGTCTGTATCAAATATATCTAGTCCCGTAATTGAACCTGCTCTAATCGCTCCTCTTGAGACAAGTCGACTTTGAGAGAGGGACAAAAGCCGATTCCGATTCCAGAGGAGCCCTTCCCTCCCGATTCCTCCAGGTACTAGGCTGAGCTGATGCTTCGTTGATGCGATCATCAACACTCGTTTATTTCCTCAGGGTCTATTTCGAAAAGGTATTTGTTCTCCAGCTCGGAGAGGACGTCGTCAGTGGCCGCGGATTTCGAGAGGAACTCGACATACTTCGTACGGGGCTCTCGGTCCTTGTTGCAGAAAACGTAGACGATGTAGTCGTCCTTCAGGATCGGGAAGTAGATAATGTCCTCACCCATCTCGATTCCGCTCGTGACCCTGAAGTAATCTCCGTCCAGCCTAGCGACAGACGACCCAAGGCTGCCAGCAGTATACGTGGTCGCTCCATCATCCACATCGACCGTCATCGGCCTGCATGTCTCCCCATTCCTGCAGGCACAAGAGGATCGGGTCCCGAACGCGTTAGCACCCCCAGCATCGGCTCCGAGGTGTTTGGCGTCGCATTTGAGGTCCGATATGTCTGCCGTAGCCGAGGTCGCCAGACAAGCGAGTAAGACAAGGTAGAGCATGCTTCTTCGATCTGAGAAGCTCTGGTGCTCTCAGGAATTCGATGAATGGCTTATATAGTCCTGTGGACAAGGTCGTTGAACACGTGGAGAGTAGCGGCACTCACAATCTGTAGAGGAATTCCCTGTGCTTGATGGATGGTGATTCAGCTTGATCTACTCTGACACACATGGTAACCTTTTCACAACTGAGATACGGGTCCATGCAAATAATGCGGTCGCGGCCGCTTCTACATAGCCAAAAGCTGTGGGGTATCCGCAATCTCTTGAGATATGAGTTGTGGTTCGTGACATGAGGTCGTTGGAGCATGATATTTGGCTCCATTCACAATTCCGACTTGGTAGAACCATTATTCACGGATGGAAGCTCCGCGACCGCTTCGCAGCTAAGTTCAGTCTTACAGAAGTATGGAATCGTCAGCCGTGAAGCCTCCCTCGGACAGGAAATCGCGGAGCGACTTTGTACGCGATCTGGTTGATAAGCATCGCAGTCCAGAGGTTCGAGAAGCTCATCTCGGAGAGCATGCGATGCTCCGGACGTCCCGGACCGTTGAGCTAGCCGCGGATCAACCCGATGTTTCTCCATGATGCTCGATTGAGCCAAACCCCCCTCTCCTACCCACGTCGATCGTCGATTGATTAGGGGCTATCGACCGTGTCTGATATAGAGCTAGGACTTTCAGGCAAAGAGCCTAAGATGCATTTTCGCGCTTGATTCCTGTGTTTTTGCCAATTCTTTGTTTTCGTTACGCCTTTTGGCATAGGATCACGCTCGAGGCTTCGGAGTGGGGGGGTCGGATTGGAAAAGAATTTGTGAGTCGATTTTATTAGGAACAAAGCCTCGATTGAAGAAAACTCTGATGGCAAAATTTCTTCAGGAAATCAGTATCTACAAAAATACTGTTTTTGATTAAGGAACGTCTAACGTCAGAGTTCGTCACGGAAAATTTAAGTTTCTACCGTTTTCTCGGAAATAAGACGTCAAAAACGTAAAAGCGTGATGGTTGAAAAGATTAAGCGTGACTCTTTCCGTCCGATAGGCATTCGAATTCCGACAAGGCGCGTCTATTATTAGTGAACACTGCATCGCGCTTGATTTCGCACTTTGACTTGGATCATTTTCAAGACCAACAAGATGATAACGAAGTTAATTCGCGCTTTGAAGTCGGTAATTGGAAACCGAAGGTGAATCAATATGAGGCGCAGCTTCTAAGAGATTCATTTCGTGGACTCAACGATGTCGTCATGGTTGAAATGATTCGGTACGTATTCAACCCTGGAGTTCGTCGCGGAAAATTCGCTGTTTTGCTGACATTCCGGCTCGCCCTGAAATTTCTTGAGGTTCGAGTCACCCAAGACCCCAAGACTCTTCCTTAGCGGGAAGAATTTCAAATTCGCTTAATCGTGTGTCTTTTATAGCGCTATCGACCGCGAGTTGAAAAGGGTCACCACCTAGAATCAGGTGTTCCTGCTCTGGCCTAGATTCTGCGTGGTGCCGTGCCATGTGACTGAAAGGTCTTCTTCAGATAGATTGCATCATTCAAGTAAATTAATCATGTGTTTTTAATAGGTTCCGTGCCATGAGATTGAGGAATCTCTTTCAGATAAATCATTCAGTTAAAATCAATAAATCAACGGACAGAGAGAGCAAGAGTACGGGAGGCTCGGTTCAAGAAGAGGTAGAGGTTTTTGGCCTGACCCCGGATTTCGTCGCGTGGTTTCACAATTCTGTCGGCATATGCCTGATCGTCGTTGACAGAGCTTTTCTCCGAGTGTGGGAGTGATGTAAAAATCGCTCGCCTTGGAGCTTTTGGAGGAGGAAGAAATGTTCAAGGCGCTAACAGCGACCGCGAGTCAGACAGATTTGAACTTTTAAGTCATGGTCTTGATAGCGACCAATATTCAAGAATAATTGAATGAACTGGTCCACTGATTTCTCGACTAGAAAATTAGTGGGGAGTGAATCAGTCTCATGGAATGAAACGGCTGGCTGTGTCTCTGGGGGTCAGAGTCGTGACGCAGCCTGAGAGACACTTGATCGTGCTGCCGCAAAGATTTTGCAGAAATGAAAATTATCTCTGCCTTGAACAGTACTTGAACATTTACAGAACGAATATCCCGAAGAGCATTTCAACAAGCTAGTCCGGAGAGTCAGTCTTCGAGTCTTCGAGTGCTCGAGTCGAGCGTGCTCGAAATGACTTCTCAAGAAGCAGCCTGGTTTCTGCTGAGACAACCTATGAGCAGTGCTAGTCGCGACACATGGTACAGAACCACTGAAGCTCTGTTATCGCACCCGTTAACGTGGATATTTCCTCCGGAGCGCCGGGTGGTGATGCCCCGACTTGCGCTTCCTGGCTGAAGCGCCTACACGGTAACTGTGAACCCGTCCGCTGTTCACTCTGTTCGTCAAGCCACCATCG
Organism: Galendromus occidentalis; assembly: GCF_000255335.2. Taxonomy (NCBI): domain Eukaryota; kingdom Metazoa; phylum Arthropoda; class Arachnida; order Mesostigmata; family Phytoseiidae; genus Galendromus; species Galendromus occidentalis. The sequence goes on along the minus strand of NW_003805485.1, from coordinate 645,124 downwards.
CACCTGCATACCCCGCTCTGACGCGTTCTGGATTGACCCGGAGGCGAAAAGTAGTGATTTTGCTTGCCTTCTCTGCCGTGAGGCTGCGTCCCTCACATCTGTCAGCTCCCCGTCAATTTCCCGACCTCCGCTCAAAGCACGGCGTGATAACAAAAAACTCGACTCTGAGTACAACTCTCCAATTCAGCCTGGAGTATCTGCCGTTCCCCCCGCCCACACCCTTCTTGGGCACTGTTCACACTGCTACCCCGACGGTGTGTTCGAATCTCCTCGGCCTCGCGTATTTGGTAAATCCCCGACTGGGCCTTCCGTCCGGTACGATCACTGTTTACATAGCGGGTGTCTCTACGCTCTCGGTGAGCGTTTCTCGGCATGCCCACTTTGCTCTTTCCTTCCCACTATGCTGGGGGGTCTGCAGGCTGACCTCGCTCGGCTGAGGGGCTGTTGGAGCTCCTGTGAGACGGGACTTGAAGATCTTGAGTCTGGTTTGATTAAACTAGAGTGTTCCTCGGTTGGCGGCCCTGCTTTACACACCTTTGGTGATCGTGGAGGTTCTCGGTCCCCTCCCCTGAGCCCTGGGGCTTCTTTCGCCGATGGTCAACTCCTCATGCAGCGCCTCGACACCGCTCTGAGTGAAATCTCTGACCTTCGCCGCGAAAATTTCCTGCTTAGGCGGAGACTCTGCCTTTCCGCGGTCACGGATGTTGATGTGCTTCCCCTCCGCGCCCATCAGTTGCCGTCAACGCGTGAGACGCCCTTCCCTGATCCACCTGCTCGTTCTGCGGCTGCTGCCCCATACCGGCGTGTGATTGCGCTCCCTTCCGTCGGTTTCGCTCCGATATCTGCGCCCCGCTCGTCCGTCCAACCGATGCAGGCGGTGTTCCCACGACGTCTTCTGTAGCCGATGATGGCCTGATTCGCGCGGCTCCCGCTGCTACTCGTGTGCTCTGTCCCATATCTGGCGGTAGTTGGGCCGACTCTGATCTACTTAGGGCTGCTACTCGTCGCCCTGACAATAAAGATTTTTGTCTCCCGAGTTGATCCCTCGGCCACCGCGGCTTCGATGCTCAGCCACTGTAGGACGATCTCCACCGATGTGCTCTCTGTTGCCAAGTTCAACAGCTCTGGCCCCTTGACCTACGCATCCTTCGTCCTCCGTGTCCCGAAGAGCTCCTCTGACCCCTCTCTCTCCCCCGAAAGTTGGCTCACTGGTGTCGTCTTCAAAGTGTTTCTGGATAAAGTTTTTGAGGATAGAATCCTTGAAACCGCCCCGGTCCCGACTCCGACTGATGCAACTCTTACCATTGGCCTGGCTGAATCATCTCCGACCGTGACTAACTCAAGGTCCGCAGGTTCCGATGCTGCTGTCTCTATGACTGCTGACGGCCAGGGTCCGGTCACGGTCCTGACTGACTCCCTGATGGGAATGCCTCCGTCGTCACCCTTCCCTCTCCCGCTGCCTCAACTCCGGATTTCCTCCGAATTATTCATCTCAATGTTAGATCTCTCCACCAAACGCACAAGTTCGATCTCATTATAGAGTCATCCGCGAAAGTGACTATGATATTATTTGCTGTTCCGAAAGCTGGCTAACCCCCTCTGAGGCCCCTACTTTCCAGATCCCCGACTTTACTCATTACTTCACCTGTCGTAGCTCTCCTTATGGTGGTGTATCGATGTTCGTCAGAAGCTCGCTCAAGGTTTCTAACAATAAGCCTACCTCTGCCCAGACCCCTGATGAATGTGTGCAACTGGTGCTCGTCAAGATTGACCTGGGTTTGCATTCCCTTGTCTCCCTATACTCCTGCGCCTCTTCTCAATCATCAAAGCTCACCGAGCTCCTATCAGACCAAGTTCCTCGTTCTACGCAACCTCTCGTCATTGTGGGAGACTTCAATGTGGATCTTCTTTCTGACCGCCCCTCTCCCTCTTTCATCCTTGCCATGCAGCGTTTGAACCTCATCCCCCTCCTCCGGGATGTCACTCGTCCCGTTTCTCGAACATGTCTCGACCACGTCTGGATCTCCAACGATCGCAGGCTGGCCCCTTTTGAGGCCCGTATCCTCTCGGACTGCTTGGATTTCTCGGACCTTTTCCCCGTTACAGTGTCTCTCCCGATCCCAAGCCCCTCCTTCAGCCTCCATTCTCTCGCTCAATTCGTCGTATTTCCAGCTCGTCGAACTACCATCTTGTTTTCCTTGAGCTCTCCCGTTTTGATTTATTCAGCAATTTAAACAGCCTCAATGATACGGATGCTGCTCATTTTCCTCCGCTCTCTTTGATATTTATGATTACTGCTTCCCGATCGTCCCTTTCGTAAGACGCAATCAAAACGGAACCTGGTTCACCAAGTCCTTAGCTTCTTCTCAGAGGCGCCTCCAAATCTGTGGACATAGATTCTTCAAGCTCGGCATCCTCGCTGAAGAGTCCCATTTTTATCGCTCACTCGGCAGATATCGCTTCCAGGTCTCCAGGGCGCGGAGGAGATACGCCTTCTCTGTGCTTGCCCATTCCCGCTGCTCTCCCAGCGCCAGCTCACGCTCACAACTCCCCTTCCTTCCGACTAGCTCCCCTGACCCTGTTTTCGCGCTCGACTCTCTCTGCTCCTACTTCTCCTTTTTGGGTGGCAGCCACCTCCGCCGCATGCCCCTCACCCCGTTCAGTTCTCACGCTCCCTGCTGCACAATCTTCCTCGTGGTCTTTCAGCATGGGCTACATTGACCCCCTGTCCCTTCCATCTATCTGTTCTGGCATCAAGACCACTTATGCCAACGCCATTTCCTCTGTCCCCTCTAAGGTCATACACAATTCCCTGTCCCTCCTGTCTGTACCAATATAATTCATCTTCAATCTGTCTATCAGACATGCGACCTTTCCCTCGGCCTTTAAAGCCGCATCAGTTGTTCCCATCTACAATGGCAAAGGTTCACGATCCGGGCAATTACCGTCCCATTAGTATCACCTCCTACCTCTCTGAACTCCTCGAAAAATGTATCCTCCACCAACTCCTTCCCTCACTCCTGCAATCCAACCTACTTTCCCGACAACAGCACGGCTTTCTTCCCCATCGTTCCATTGAAAGTGCGCTCCTACATATCAAGCAATTCGATGTTGACGGCTGGACCGCTGGCTGCCAGGTCGTTGCGGTTTTCATTGACCTTGCTGAGGCGTTTGATGGCCTCGATCATGCCATCCTCATCAACAACCTCCGCTCCCTGGGTTTCGACACCCTTTCCACTGATTGGTTCACTCCCTACCTGTCTAAGCGGACTATCCAAGTCACTTCTTCTGGTCGCTCGTCCTCTCTCTTCCCCGTCACTCATGGAGTGCCTCAAGGCTCCGTACTCGGCCCCCTCCTCTTCATAATCTGTAATACATCAAGTCTCTCCTTCTTCGCGTCAATTCCCTCTCTTCGAATTCCGCTGTTGTATCATATGCCGATGATACCACTTTCCTACTCTTCCGCCTTCACAGGGATTCCCTATCATCTGACGTTGCTGAGCTCAACTCACTTCTTCTGCATACTAGTGACCTTTTTCCCTCGCTCCGCCTTCAAATCACTAACGCCATTTGTTTTCGGCCAAGGGGCTCCGGGATGTTCGTTCCTCGTGAGTCCATTCTACTCGATGGGCTCCCCCTTGCCTTCTCTGACACTGTGCTTCTCTGAGCCGGATCTGATTTCGGGAGGAGCTCTCCCGAGCCGGTTTACTCAAGAATTAGGTTGAGCGGATGCTGCATTGATGCGATCATCAACACTCGTTTATTTCCTCAGGGTCTATTTCGAAAAGGTATTTGTTCTCCAGCTCGGAGAGGACGTCGTCAGTGGCCGCGGATTTCGAGAGGAACTCGACATACTTCGCCCGGGGCTCTCGGTCCTTGTTGCAGAGAACGTAGACGATGTAGTCGTCCTTCACGATCGGGAAGGAGATAACGTCCTCAGCCATCTCGACTCCGCTCGTGATCCTGAAGTAATCGCCGTCCAGCTCGGCAACTAACGATCCGAGGCTGCCAGCAGTATACGTGGTCGTTCCATCATTCACATCGACCGTCAGCGGCCTGCATGTCTCCCCATTCCTGCAGACACAAGAGGATCGGGTCCCGAACGCGTTAGCACCCCCAGCATCGGCTCCGAGGTGTTTGGCGTCGCATTTGAGGTCCGATATGTCTGCCACAGCCGAGGTCGCCAGACAAGCGGGTAAGACAAAAGAGAGCATGTTTCTCTGATCTGAGAAACTCTACGTGGCCCTAGGGATTCGATGGAAGGTTTATGTAGTTCTGTAGACAAGGTCTTTGGAGCGCGGCACGTGGAGCGTAGCGGCACTCACAATCCACTCACAAGGACTTCCTTGTGCGCGGTCGAATGTGGATGAGCTCGATCTCGCCAGAAACACACCTGGTGATTTTTGATATCTGACAACGCAGCCGCGGCCGCTTCTACACAGCCGAAAATTACGGGGGATCCGCGGTTTCTCAGAATGTCAGTGAAGGTTTGCGACATGGACTCGGGATCATAGACGCCATATTTGGCCGCCTGAACAGCTCTGACTTGGTAGAGCCATTATTCTCGGATAGAGCCTCAAACGACCGCTTTGCAGACAACTTCAGTCACATAAAAAAGTGTGGGATCGTGAGCCAAGAGGCTTCCCTCGTAAAGAAGAACGGAGAGCGACTATGATCGCCACCGCAGTTCAAAGACCTTAGAAGTCGCGCTCGTGATCTCCAGGACGGTGCAGCTTGCCGCACATCAACGTGATATGTAGCGTTCTCCTATGATGCTGAACTGACCCGATGCCCTCCCCACTTTCCACCTTGATCGAAACCCAGCGACCGTGTGTGACAGATATTCTCCGATTCCATATACCCTGACGCCCAGCAGGTTTCGAGAGAGTTTGAAGCTTTGCATTTTCCCCTGTCTGCTCCCTGAAGAAGCCTCCGTCGGGTGAATGGTCGCGCCTCCCGTTTTTTTCTGTCTTCGCACCCGGTTGCGGTTGTTCCTGATCATATGCTTCCGCGGCATCTCGGCAGCTGCCGATGAGTCATGAACCTCAATCCTATGACCAGACCGCATAGCCTGCAAAGTTTATGAAGATCTGCCTCTCCTGATGTAGCAATCTTCGATGATCCAATTCGAGAGTAACACCAGACTGGGAACTATTCACGGCATTTTTCCCGAAAATTCACGGCATCCTCCGCCCTGGACGATCGCCTGGAAGTCCCACGAAAATTCACGGGTTTCGGCGCAACTGCGCTGAAATTCCTGCCCTAGTAAAACTCGATTCCGAAGAGGAATTCCAAAGAATATCGAGCCCTGCCCCGCGGAGTACCACGCCGGATTGTCGCTAATGGACTTTAGGGATGGAAGGAAGCCGCAGCACGGAATCATTCTCGCATTGACACAACGATCATCTCACGCTCATGAGCCGTGAAATCAGGTTGATTCGACTGTGCTTCCGGAGGCACGTCTGCCGAGATGTTTAAGGTGCTACCTCGGTACTTATCATGATGCCCGCGAGCTCAGAGAGCGAGCATGCAGAGGCATGAAATAGAAGCTACTCGAATCGCTTCTCTTGGGCTGAGCCGACCGCAGGACGGGGAAGGGGAGGGAACGATGGATTCAACTCCCTCCGAGAGAACACAGACAGCATGTGAGCTTAGCAGGACGTTCGACATCTCTACCGCGCAAATCGCGTTCTTTGAGTGAAGGAGCGCTTTCGAAGCGTTTAATTGGTCGAAAAATTTTCGTTTCGATGACGGAGGCAGAATACATAGCTGGGAGCCTCTCATGACGTTACTTCCTTCCCGAGTGAATCCTCAGCACACTAGTTCGCCCCTCGCAATGTATTGCAAGGCTCCTCTGATTGAAAAAATCTCCTAGCTTCCTTATGGCGAGCATACGCATCCGGGTCCGCGTCGGCAACGGGTCGCGGGTTCAGATCAGCCCTCTCGGTCCGACCCCTCGGATATTTGGATGAAATGAGTCCTTATTGGTGCAATCGTAGATCATAAATAATGCCGAGGAGCCCATGCTTCCCGGGGGCTGGCGATCAGCAGCACAAGCGACTTTGTGAATACGCACAGCCCAGGGCTCGATTTTTCTTCAACTAAAACAAGAACTGTGCACTCCCCGGGGAGCCGTCGATTGTGCGAATCCGGGGGCATCATGAGCGCGTTCACCGAGCAAGACTCTCTGGTCAACGCCCACGGTCGCTTCACCCGTCGAGCCGAAGTTGCTGGCGCACTGACCGAGTTCTTCTCCCTGTGAGCACCTTACGTCCCCGATGTGATTCCCCGAATATTCAGCTGCGTTCTCAACTCAGAGGATTTTCCGAGCGGGCTCCAGAGAGGGAAGCTCGAATCTTGAAGTGGCAGTGGAATAATTGGACCCTCCCTTGGAGCCTGATGTGCGGGCTCATCCCATTCTTTCACATGGATAACGTGCGGAGACAGAGACAATTCGTGAAGGAGATACGTTTGAAGAAAGCTAAGTCAGCTTCGCGTTGGGAGAGAAACAGGCATGCTTCTCCGGGGAGCATCGCATCCACAGAAAGCTTTTGCTGGCAATATGGCAAAACATCGAGACGTGAGGAGACAATGAGTCCGTATTCCAGAGAAGTCACAATCCAATGATCGCTCAACGATCACGTTCATCGCGGGAGTTTTGATTTTTCAGTCGCCAGCGTAAGATACGAAAGCGGGAGACTTTGTAACCTCTCTCGTGATGAACATGACAATTCGAATGAAGTATCGAGCGGAGGAAGAGATGAAACCTCGTCGAACAGTCGAGAAGGTCGGAGACTGCCGTAGCACGGATTGGAATCGCTTAGAGAGACCGACTAGCGCGTATTATCATTTGAACGACAGTAATCTCCATGATACGGTACGATCGGTTGGTAGGCAGCAAAGAATAGCTCGAGGGGCAGATCGAAGAGTCTGCTGAGATGATGGTAAAGAGAATCGGAGAATCGAGAGTCAAATCATCCATCCAGGATATAAGCGCAAGAATAGCCGACTGTCGGACACAGACTGCAGTATAGTGAAATACTTATTCTCTCAGGGAATTGAACTGCTCTGACTCACGACTAGCGCAACTATGTAGAGTCGAACCCGAACAAAACGGCTCCGTCGTCCGGGAAATACACAATCCAAAGCTTTTTCTCCTGCTTCCGGAGCGTGTTGGTGCAGACAATGAACGGAATTGGCCCGCTAGCCATGCCTGCGGTACACAAAACCTAGCGGAAAACCGCATTCTGGTTCGAAACATCACGTACTCATTCGAAACGTTACGTACTTTCCTCTGCTCCTCGAGAAACGTAATCATATTCGGGTCTATGTTTCATAATCTTGCTAGAGACTAGGAATCAGTCCCTAAAATCTTAGGGACCACCAGGCCCGAAAGACCAGCCAACAAGCTAGCGAGAGACCCGTTGTTCAAAGTGATGGTGTCACCGCGTATGATCAATTGGGCCAATCTCCGGTTGCCGTGGCCAGAAGCGGGACCACAGTGTCCCGGGACTGCCCGAATTCGCCCGACACCATTGATGAAGAATTCGCGACTGGATAGGGGACCCTCCACTGATTTTGAGGAAGCAGGATCCCCACAACTTCCGCAACGCTCGGTATTCGAGCTACTCAGCTCAGTTCCCGACTTGTACACTCCGTCCCGAGTGTACAACTCATCCTCCTTAGCACCTTTGCTCATGAGAGTCTTCCTCAATAGGAGCTCTGCGTGTCAGAAAATCGGTCAACAGAAGCTCTCCCGATCGCCCCTCTAGCCGAGCCTTGGAGCGCAACCCTAAGCTGAAAGCAGGGCCCTAGTGCAGAACTCCTCGCAGCTCGGCGCGACTTCGGCAGCTCTGACAGCTCATTCTCCACTTTGTCTCACAGACTGATCCTACCAGGATTTTGGTACCTAACGATACCGTGATTTCGATCGAAGTCATGACTAAGGACAGGAAGTCCTCGCTGTGCTCGGACTGCTCCGCGAAAGCCATTCGCTACCTGGAATCTCCGCGAGTACTTCTCAGCTAGTTCGGAGAAATTGGACGACCAGAGGTTCATTTTCATCGAATTTATTTCACTCCTGCCGGCTCGATTGCAAGGAATTCCGCCTGGTTGGAACTCCGGAATCAACACCCATCCAACTCCTGAGGGTTTAATTCGAAGAGGTACTTGTTTTCCAGCTCGGAGACAACGTCTTCAGTGGCCGCAGATTTTGAGAAGAACTCAACATATTTCGCGAAGGGCTCCCGTTCTTTGTTGCACAGAACGTAGACGACGTAGTCGTCCTTGAGGATCGAGAAGAGGATTATGTCCTCACCCATTTCGTCTCCGCTCGTGACTCTGAAGTAATCTCCGTCCAACACAATGTCCGACGCTCCGAGGCTACCAGCGCTATAGGTGGCCGATTCTTCACCTGCATCGACTGTCAATGGCTGGCATGCCCCTCCATTCCTGCAGGCACATGTTGATCGGCTTCCGAGCGCGTCGACACCCCCAGCGTCGGAGCCGAGGTGCTTGGCGTCGCATTTGAGTTCTGATATGTCCGCCACAGCTGAGGTCGCGAGACAAGCGAGTAAGACAAGAGAGAACATCTTACTCTCGTCTGGGAGGCTCTATGTTGTCCCAAGAGTTCGATGTATGGCTTTTAAAGGCCTGGAGATGAGATCATCGACCACGTGGAGCGTGGGAGCACTCAGATAGCGGAAATCCTTGTTCTGGATCAATTGTGGTTTAGCTCAAGCTCTAATGACACACATTCTGTAACTATGTATCTCTGAGGATGAGATAACGGGCCGATGCAAATAACGCAGCTGTTCCTGAACAGCGAAGACGTCCGGGAGAGCCGCAATCGCTCAAGATTTTTGTAGTGGTTCGAAACATGCACTCAGAATCATCGGCGTGATGGTTCTCCCCCTCGACGGCATTCGATTGAAATTTTCCCTCGAAACTTAATGTGGCCACGGGGAATTTCCCATATTTTGGAGCTCGTTGTGACCGTGTGAGCCCGAACCTCCATCGAATCCTGAAGACGCTCATGTGAGCTGGAAGACATTGATGGACACGATTTTTCAGTCGATGATGTACCCAATGCACACTATTGGTAGCGATTCCCGCGAAAGAGACTCGGTTTCGCAGTTTTGCTCCGAAAGACTTCGGGTACCCTGCACCTTCCCGTAACGCCAAAGCAAGGAAATATTCGGAAGTTCAGATAAAGTCTTCGACTGCTTCTGACTCCATTCTTCATCTATGAAAGCTCATTATCAGACTTCTGGTGTCAATTCAGATATTTGTACGTCGTGTGCGTGGATTACAGAGCACAACGTTTGATCGGTCCTCAAGAGAGATCATTCCGGACAAACTGGCGAGGGCAGGCATAAGATCCAACATGCTCCGGTTGGTTTTTCAAACGCTCCGTCGGAGAACCCTCAGGGTGAACGATGGTGTCTTTGCGCTGCCCCGTTCCCCCAGACGACCAGCATGGCGCGAGGCGACCAGTCGAGCCCGTCACTCTTCTCGGTGTTCTTGAGTGACCTCCCTTCCGCCATGAGTTCGGAGCACGATCCAGTCTCCAGACTCCTATGTGCTGACGATGCCGCTTCATCCTCAAGATCGCGCAAACACAGTTGCAGAAGGCCATGCGGAACTCGCATGAGTACCCAGTGGCTGACGGATCGACCATAGATGTGGGGGAACCGAAATTCATGGAATCTGGTAGGGGAGGCGCTGCAGCCTTCGGTGACATCCCCGCACTATCTGGGCAACGTATCGAAAAAGTTCGTTAGCGCGTTTATCTGGGCGTCGAGATGAAGTCCGGAATGTCCGAGCACTGTTCCAAACCGAGAATACGCGAGTTCTCGCTCTAAACCGCACTGACGCTTTTCCCCATCGAGTTCGCCCCGATCGCTGCGTACGGTATGCAGCTGACATTGAGACACCTGACACAGAGACAGCTGGAAGGATTTCACAGACTGGAAGTGAATTTCCTCGAGCAGGCCCTGGGAGTTCAGCGTTCGGCTAGGAACCGGCTGGTCTACCTGCTCGCCGGAACTCCGCTGCTCACAGGAGACCTACGGGCACAATTCGTATTGCCGTCCAGTCTCCCATCCAACAGACATCTGGAGAGCTGAATTGGCAAGTTCTCGGATATCGACGGAGAGTTTCGCACGCCCCCGGCGATGGTTCGGGGCTGCTGGGAGCAGATTCAAGAACAGACGTCGGATGTCGAGAGTCGAGAGGCGCATTCCATGGGTTTCATTACCAGATCTGAAAGAGACCCTACACACAGCGAGGACTGTGATTGGGCGGCGAACGATTCTTAGAAACGTGTTAAACATTGTATATAGTATATACATACCCTATTGAGGCCATGAGATGACTAGTGAAAAGCTTTTTTTTATTTATATCAATCATAATACTCGCTCAGTGCGAAGCTGACTGTAATGGCTAATTCGAGTCAGAAGATGATGATATGAAGGAATTGAGATTCCTCGGATTAGGTCCGACTGGCTCGACTTCGAGCTGCCGCTTCGGCTTTGGTGATGACTCTGATCCAATCTTATTTGCTGGAATACAACCAGCATTGCCGGATTCGGATCCGTATTCAACCTCTCAATCACATGATGAAGACGCTTGCCTGCCGAAGGCATAGGAGTCATTCTCAGGAAAGCTCCTAATGTACCTACTGGCACTGCAGAGTTATCCTGTGTCATCCCGTTTTCAAGTCTCCCGGTGACAGTTCGTCGTTACAACATTATCGCTACCTGTCGTCCTGTCCGAGAGAATAAACGGTCAATAATCCGGTCCTATTTGAGAATTCTATCCGTCAAGTGGCAGAAGAAGGTACATCCGGCTCCGGAATCAACACCCATCAATTTCTTTCGGGTCGAGCTCGAATAGGTATTTGCTCTCTAGGTTCGAGAGAGCGGATTCACTCGCTGCGGATTTGGAGAGGAACTCGACGTATTTCGTTCGCGGCACTCGCTCCTTGTTACACAGCACGTAAATAATGTGGTCACCCTTATTGATCGGGAAGAAGATCGTGTCTTCGGCCATTTCGGCTCCACCGGAGAGCGTGAAGTGATCCCCGTCCAAGAATGCAGTCGATGAACCGAAACTGTCAGAGGTGTAGGTTGAGGCATCCCCCTCGACTTCCACCGTCATGTTCCGACATGTCTTGCCGCTCCTGCAGACACACGAGATGCGGTCCCCGAGCTCGTTGACAGACTCGGCGTCGGCTCCGAGATTCTTAGCGTCGCACTTCAAGTCAGAGATGTCTGCAACAGCCAGACTTGCAAGACAAGCGAAGATGACGAAGCGACGCATGTCTCTGTCTCTAGGTTCAACAACTCGGTTCTAAGGATTTCAGCGAAGGCTAATATAGTGGCGGAAGCGAAACTAGTCGGCTAACGTCGACGGTCCTAGTCGGATTCCCGGCTCCGGGCCTGGGAGATCCCTAAGGCACTCTCTGCAATTGATTTTATTGGCGTTGAGCTTGACGTCGATCTTGAGACATGTTTTTACAGCCTACATTATCGGGTCCCACCTGTTCTACTACTTCGATGATTACTCGGATCCCGCGAGAGTGGAACTCGGAAAATACTAGTGGCGTCGGATCGACGACGGAATCGAGATCCTCGACACGGAACAGGGCCCGCACAACCAAAGAACCCGACCAAGATGCTTGCAGATCGGAAATCACAGTGGAGATCCGATGCGATGATCTGTCCTTAGCTGCAAGATCCATAGGAATCATTATCGGTTGACAGACAGTGAGATCGGATGTACTCGAGGATGAACAAACTCAATCGAGGAACATCCAGAAAGGACCGCTCAATGGTACATGACGGTCAACAACGGGCCTTCTTTTTTTCGCGTTGTGAGATTCCATCAGAGGGAGGCTTCCGTCAATCTCCGATGTCATGGATGATTCTTCATCATCGGTCGGGCATAAGCTATTTACAATATCAAACTCTCCATCTATACCGAGCTATACCGAAAACTTTTTGTCGTCGAAGAAGCCCTGGGCGCCGCATCATATCGAAGAAATAGGCTTCTTCTCTGCCTCGGTTTCGAGTATGGATATTCCTCCATCGAGACACCACCCGACGGGGAGTGTGTCGTAGTCTCTGTCTGGAACTCGAAGCCACTCCAGCTCAGACCTCCGATGCCGTCCCATCCTGCCTCCATCGGAGTGATGAACTCCCAGTATTAGGGGCGGCAGCGGAAACGTCGAGAGGAAATGTTTTCGGATACCGAACTGTTCGATCAACGAATGGATTAGGTTCGATGATCATCGAGGCCCCACGTCACGAGACATTCTCCCGTGGGCTGGGGTGAACATCTGGCTCAGAGCTGCGAATGTGCGTGACGAAGGAGAATGTACATCTACAAGTTCGTGGCCTCAGGCATCTCTCAAGATCCTTGCCCCGTTCCTTACCTAAAAAAGCGGGGACAAGATTTAGGAAGGATTCTGAACTCCTGGAAATCCTGAAGAAGAGCCTTATGTTCCTATCTAATGGGCTTCCCAGAGGCTCAGACAGTGACTCAAGCTCTTCTGCGTAGCGAATACCCTCAACAGAATAATTTATTTAAGTTGTGCAATGAGTAGTTTTCTCAGAGGGTGCACTCATCGAGCAATTCGAAGCTCGTGTAGAAGAGGTACTTATTCTCCAATTCCGACAAAACCGACTCGGTGGCCGCGGATTTCGAGAGGAACTCCACGTATTTCGTCTGGGGTTCCCGTTGCTTGTTACAGAAGACGTAGACAACGTAGCCGTCTTTCATAATCGGGTAGTAGATCATGTCGTCGGCCATTTCGTCTCCGCCAGAGAACCTGTAGTTTTCCCCTTCGAAATTAGCTTCGGAAAATCCACGGGTATCAGCATCGTACCTGATCCAAGTATCACGGATTTCGACCGTCATGGCGTGGCAGTATGTGTCAGTCTTGCAAATACAGGAGGTGCGGCTTCCGAGATCGTGGGCTGCCTGAGCGTCGGCCTTGAGATGTTTGGCGTCGCATTTGAGGTCTGATATATCTGCCACGGCCAGAGTTGCGAGAGCAGCGCAGATGAGAAGACGCAGCATGCTTAGACGGGCTCCTTGTGTCTGTGAGTCGGCGACCGGCTGATATAGCCACGGCGACAAGATCGTAGCGTGCTCGAAGCACGGCAATCTCCTTCTTTTTAAGTCGGATTACTGCTCCCAGAGCAAAGCAGGTCACACCACTTCCGTTCGCTCGCATAGGTAGGAGCATGTGGTCCATTACAACCGGCGATTCTACCAACAATTCGTAATGGATACGCGGTTACAGCCGTTCGGCTTCATCCTTCTTGCGGTTTCTCGAATTTTCGGCCTCCCATCAGAGCGGCTACTCGGAACAGCCGGGAGCTTCTAAATGAAGGGATCTTTGCCTGAAACTCAACCCGAGCCAGGGGCGTGCCCAGGATTCTTTGTCGGGGGGGGCCAAATTTTTCGAATCAAGCGGGACCCCAGAACTTCTGTTCGAATCAGCCAAGCGACCGATTTTGGGATCAAATCGCGTCAGATCACAAAGACAATGAGGCGAACTTTATTGTATTATACACAGGTCTGTTCTGAACATGAGATTTGTTATGTGATTCTCTCTATGATTCTCTCTTTCTCGTTATATTACATGCTCTATCACCTATAGAACCAGATCCAATTTCCGAGGATCGAGGGCGAGGACCTCGAGAACCTCTTCCGGAGTGACTGCGACATCTTTTTGGATGAGCATAGATGTCAATCCATTCAGACGCTCTTCGCTCATTGTGGACCTCAGATAAGTTTTCAGCAGTCTTAAAGAGCTGAACGTCCTTTCCGCTGATGAGGTGGTTACTGGGAGAGTCGCGAAAATCCTCAGTAGGATCGAAATCTTCGGGAACTCCTCGTCACAGCAGCTATTCAGAGCGTCAATGGCATTTACGGGCAACGTGTCCCGCGGCACCTCGATCCACCTTGCTCTCCAAAGTTCGAATTCACCACGTAGAACGCTCTCACTACAGTTCAGATCCGCTTCGTAGAAGTTGAAGATTTCACCCATATCTCCGTACGAGCTATCGATGGTGAACTTGGGTATCAGAAACTGAAGCTTCGCAGCATTATTCCGGGTGTCGTCGAAGAGGGAGGTGAATTCTGTGATCAGAGCGTCGATATATGGAATGTAGGTGGAAGTTCGGAAGTAATCCTCAGGAGAATTCACCGTATGATTCTCTCTGTGAGCTTGCCGATGGCACACCCGGGGCATTTTGATTTCGATGTCGATACTGTCGGAAAATTTCGTCGCTTCACCGAAAACTCCGCTGAAAACTGAGCCGGCTTCTCCTCTCCTCTCCTTGAGTACTGAGAGAACTGTGTCAACAATACGCAGCGCGCCGAAAATATCGAGTTCTTTCTTCTGTAGATTGACCGACAAGGGCAGAAGGAGCGACGCGAAACTCTCGATTGTGTAGAGGGAGATCAAGAAGTCGAAATTGCAGACGGTGTTCAGGAGTGTGTACGCACCAGTACCGCTATCACCTGGGATTTGACTGATCCCTTCCAGGCAACGGACAATCGGGAACAGAAGCTCCTTGAAAGTTACGAAAGCCTGATGGCTCTCAACCCAGCGGGTGGCACATAGAGCTTTGAGTCTCCGCTTGCTTGAAGAAGGCGCGTGGATTTCCACCTGATCTTCCAAAGATCTGACCCGTGAAGAAGAGTTCGAGAAGAAGGCCGCAACGCTTGAAACCACACCAAAAGCTCTTCGTATCGGGACAACATCAGTTGAGTGGACCACGGCGAGGTTGAGGCAATGACTCGCGCAATGGAAGTACAAGGCCTGCGGGACAACGGCTCTAATCTCGGCCTGTACGCCTTTCCGACGACCACTCATAGCGCTGCACCCATCATAGCCTTGGCCGCGGATATCCCTAACATCCAGTCCCTCTTCCTTGAGGTTATCCAGGATGGCGCGAGCGAGGCCAGCGCCTGTTTTGTCGGTGACATCACAAAACTTCAGGAAAACTTCCTTCAGTACCCTCTGGTCATCTCGATGCGCAACGTAGCGGAGACACATGGTCAGTTGATCCAGCTTGCCGAGATCTCTCGTCTCGTCGGCGAGGATGGAGAAGAATTTTGCGTCCCTGACTTCATTCACGATCTTCTTCCGGATTAACCTCCCTGTAGCTCGGATGATTTCATTCTGGAACTTGCCGCTGATGTACGTTGCGTTTCGCTTCGGATTAGCGAGATGCTCTTCGAGTAGGCTGTCACCGGCATCAAGTCTGTACCTCAGCAACGCTCGGAAATTACCTTCTTTCGAGTCTCCGAGGGAATCATCGGAGAGTAGCCCATTATCTCTATGGCCTCGCAAAGCTATATTCTGCCGGCCACAAAGCAAAACAGTCTTGATCATGGGAATCAGTCTCTGACGGTTCTTCATCACTTGCTGCTCACGACCGGTAACAAGGCGATTCCTGACGTCGAGTGACGGCTTATCCTTGTAGCATTGAAGGAATTGTCGAGCTTTCTCTCCTGCGTCCAGGTGATACTGGAGCCCGGCATGATTCTTGAGTGTTTCCACGGCCTTCTTGAATTTATTCAAAGGCTGAGTGACCAGCGTACCCAGGACTCTATGTCCGCGCCGATCGGACGATTCTGACTTTGCGAAGAGGATGCAATGCTTGCAAAACCCTCCACCACCGTGCATTTCGCTATAGGTCAACCACGACCACGTTCTCAAATAGTAGTGTTGGAAAGCCCGGGAGCGACCCTGTTCCTGAACTTTCGGAAACTTGTAGTGCTCACCGGGCACCCACGCATTCACCAAGGCGTCGTAACGCTGTTCGTCGTCCAACGAGACATCGGACCGGACAAAATGACCGATGTCAAGCGGACTGAAAGGCGAAATTTCACTCACGGGTGGAGGAGGAGATTCGTGAACGACTCCCTCGGTTGAATCCAGAGCAGAGGTAGACGCCGACGAATCCTGTGGAGCTGGCGGAGCTTCTTCTTCTACCGAACTCGATGCAACACTTTCTTGGCTGCGGGAATAACTGATTTTTCTCGATTTATGCGAGAAAAAAGTCGAAGGCGTCGATTGCCTCTTCATGATCGATCCGTCGAGATCAAGATTCTCGGAGGATATAAAAACATTTGTAGGACGAGTCTCATGCGATATCGGGGAATGAAACTACACCGAACGCTTCCGCAGAACACATCTCGCACATTTATTTCGTCATTCGAAGGGAAAATTTGGCGCCCAGTGCCGGATGAGAGTGAGAGAGAAAGACGATTCCGATCTCGAGATGGGAAAAACTAAGAATATCAATCTGGGAGTCCACAGAGGTAGTATGAACCGAAAGCTATCGGGGGGGGCCATGGCCCCCTTGGCCCCCCCCCTGAGCACGCCACTGACCCGAGCGCCCGATTTTAGAATAATTAAATTTAAAATAATTAATTCTAGAATAATTCAATTTAAAATAATTCATTTTAGAATAATTAAATTTAAAATAACTCATTTTAGAATAATTAAATTCAAAATAATTCATTTTAGACAAACCACTTCTAACAATCCGGAATCCATTGCGAAAGCTTAACGAATCAACGGCCTCTTCGCCTGTGAAATGGTCCGCCTCATGCATGAAAAAGGACCGTTCCCTATCATCCCTTCACATGAAATCCGCCTAGAATATGGTCCCAATACTTGTTTAGTATGCCACATTTTTAGCCTCCCCCCACTTCAATTCCTAAATAGAGAGCCTATACATATATACACACATGGTAGGAGGCGTTCTCAAAACTTCCGCACGGAGTATCCAAGGTTTCCAGCTAGAGATGTAGTGGAGCTCATGCTTTAAGGAAGGAGGAACATTTTTTCAGTTGGCATGGGACCTCGCGACAACAGCCTCTAGACTCATGGAGAGGATGGAGGAAAGGGGGTGGAAGGGTCCTGGGATATGGGGTGTCAATTTATCAGACGAACAGTAATAATTATCCCCATCATCAGTCACGAATCGATTTCCGGACGTCGCATTGTTTTCTCTTCACGTAGAGAGCAATTTTCCCCCTTGATGCTATCCGTGCATTGGATCATAACTCCGACTTCTCCAACAGACCGTTCCGATCCTCGAAATCATTGCTCGAGAGGCTCATTGCTTCTCACGTCATCGGGGAATCGACGTCAAACCACTAGAAGGTCCCCATGGCTGATTTCTGAGATTGTGGGGGATCGGAACTTCACCGAGCTCAATGGATCGATCACTGAAATGGTGCAGCAGAAAAGGATGGGATTCGGTCGCGGAATCGCGCGAGTCCGGGTCGTAGCCGGGCTTGGACCGCCCGCAGAGCCGACGTGTGTCTTCCCCCAGCCACACCAATCACCAACTGATCTCGATCTGACGCCAATGGCGACTCATCTCCATTAGCGTCGATTGAGCTGATTCTGGTGCTATTCTGATTCTGATCGACATGAATCGATTCGGCGGAGCGCATGGTACTGGGAGACAAAATCTCTGGCCCTCTACAGCTCTCCGCGATAAGTGGTCCTGTAGGGCGCATTCCACAGCGTCGTAAAACATTCGCTCGGGAGCTATCGGATCTCGCTTCCACAGTCTCCTGGATAACAGCGCGCAAGGCCTGATCCCGAAGAGGTACTCGCTCCACCTAGACGAACACTTAGACGGCGTAGTCGTCTTCCGGCGCTACTTTCCGTTTATTGCTTCCGGCCTCGGAGTGAGCTCGGAAGATCCTTCGGTTTTATTGATGTCAATTCCAAGCACAGAAGAAACATGTGCTATTGCAGCTTATTTCTGCGGAAGAACTCTCTACCAGGTCAGCGATGCGTTGGTCTCCGAAGAGGAGAAGTCTTTTGGCAGACTCAAATCCCGGAGGGCCAGCCTCTGCGGTTGGAGAACGACCTGCAGAGAGCGTCTTAATTGATGCGTAGCCGGTCTCATCAGAGCATACGTGCATACATCATCGGGCTCGTTATTCCGACAGGAAAAGATCTTCCTCCCCCAAATCGAGTCCAATGATCGATGAGCATTTGAGGAACTATGAAGAATGGCCGCGGAAACATCGACTCCGAGGGAGCCCATCTACGAGTCCAGTCAAACTCGCGGCTTGCGAGAATTACGAGCTGTGACGCGCCTGAAGCCGGTGGAGACCGCTGCATGATTCGGCATATGTATATCGCTGCGTTATCCTTAGCGAATGATCGCAGGTTCCCGCGCGAGAACGTATCGGCGTGTTTCGTCCTCTCCGCTATTTGCGACCCGCAACGCCAGGCGAAGGACAGGTAAGAAAACGTCTGAGTTTTCGAGCATGAGCGCTGAGGGAAAATTATGGGAATCAAATAATCAGTACAATCCTATGAGCCTATGAGCTCTTCTCTCGCAACTCGGGGTACAGACGATCTGTGACTTGAAGAGGATCCCGAGAAATCGCCCGCCGAAAACTCAAAGCTCTGTTGGCTCTCTCGCTCCATGCTAGATGTCAACCCGGTCTCGGTACATCCCACCTCAGAGCTCTCAGAGCCCACGCCCATCAACCGGCGTCCAGAGTGCGAGGACGCGAGGAGCGTCCCCACGTGACTAAGCTCCCTCGAGGGTCGACACGAGAGCCGGGGGGAGCCCCCGTGACTCAGTCAGAGCTCTGAGGCATCATAGCACATAGCCCATCTGGACTACGCGGGTCGGGCGCTCTGAAGCGCTCATTGAGAACACGAGAGAGATTTCTTGTCTTAATCGAAGAAAAATTCCGAATGATTCACTTCCCGGGAAGAGTGGATAATTCATATCGAACAGGAATTCGTCGGTCCGATTGATGTTGGAACAAACACCGGCCGAATATAGGTATTTATCTAATGGAAGGAGCGATTGGCTTTTGTGTGACTTCATTTATGTCTTATTATGTTTCATTGTTTCGGTTCAGTGACATGATACGAGAAAAGTTCGTGGCACGTACGAGTAGTATGAATATGCAAAAGGTGAGCCGGAAAACTGTAGATCAAGTTTTGGGATCAAGTTGACAATGACTAGATGTTCTGGAGATTTTCCAGCGTGCTGAAGTTCTAGAGTCACACGGAGCATGCCTCTCGGAGCCTCGGACTAGAACCTTGTATGTCTGATGTATAGACTACTGAGTCTTTAGAAAATATTTCCGGGGCTCCGATGATTACGTTAACATACGAAGTGGCACGATTT
Organism: Galendromus occidentalis; assembly: GCF_000255335.2. Classification (NCBI taxonomy): domain Eukaryota; kingdom Metazoa; phylum Arthropoda; class Arachnida; order Mesostigmata; family Phytoseiidae; genus Galendromus; species Galendromus occidentalis. Next base: position 625,922 of record NW_003805485.1, on the reverse strand, counting down.
CGAACAATGCCTACGTGAAGAGACGCTCCACAGGAGTGTCTGGTGGCTCGAATTGATCGATTTATGAACAGAATTCGGGTGAAAATCCTGTCTCCAGGCTTCTACGAGTCGTCAATCAATTATACTGAAAGCAGACGCGGTCCGCGAGGGACTTGCTGGTCCATATCTTGGAAAACGAGATCGAGTTTGAGACAACGGAATACCTTCTTTCAAGATTCAGCCTCGCTCCCTCAAAAATCGAGGTGGGGGGCTTCTTCTCGAACCCTTCGAACGAAAATTGAGCCTTCCTAGAACATCTCTATTGAACGGCTGTATGCCGAGCCTCCATTCACACACTCATTCACATAAGGGAAAGGATTGGAAGTCTGAAACCCACACTAATTATCTACCACAGTCTGGGGGACGTGAGGAGGAAATACTGTTTCACGGTTACGTCAGGGTTGTAGTCGATCAGCTTTGTGTCCAGGGAGTTTAATATTCTTGAAGATCGCCGTCGACAGCATTTGGTTGCAGGTTGAGAATAGGCTTGACGGGCGTGTTCATTTTGGCATATTTTCCATCGCTGAGAATATTTTTCTGTAAATCGACGTATGCAAGATGAAAACGTTGAGTGGGTGAACGGCATGAACTTCTTCTCTCTTCACTGGGCGCTGTCGTAAAAGTGTCCCGTCGCTTTGTCCGTTGCCTCCGTCGGAATCGGGAGGGGCCGGTTCTGGAGTGGAAATTCAAGACGGTGACGCCCAATTTTGGATATCATTCCCCGAAAGCGTATGGACTTTTCTCCTCCGACTGGAATTTACCTTCGGCGCTTCCTTCCGGCTCCAAGTTCCCGTTGGGTTCGCTCCCGGCGCCATCGTGGCGCTCTGCATGGCCATGGCTGCGGGATCGGGAACCGTGCCGTACGTGACGGTCAGCTCGTTTCCCGCAGCGTCGACGTAGCGTTGCGGCATCATCGTACCGTATAGTGCCATTTCTGATGAGGAGGACAATGTCAATAGGTATGGCGGGAGGACCACCCGACGTTTAGCTGCGCTTCAGACCCCGTGTCGGGTTCGGAGGCAAGCTTACCTTGCGGCATTGGTGGTACGGCAATGTTCTTCATCTGTCGGCAACAGATACAAGAGGAAATGACGATCACAATCACGGCGAGGGCCAGAGCCGCCGCGGGAATCACGAGATACATATTCAGGTAGAGGGGCATATCGTTGGAGTCGAAAATCTCCACGAGGCCGTTGTCAGCTGTAAGACCGAATCGTCCATTGAATAGCAGCCGAGAGAAGAAAGCGGAAGCGGGAGCTCAGTACGCAAGGGGGACTCACATGATCTAAGGGTCTGAACCTTCAGGATTTGCGACGGATCGCTCTTGATTGCGCCATTTATCGCGGTCAGGAAGATTTCGTAGGTGGTTCCACTGCGGAGTGCCTCAAGGGTGTAGGTGTTCTCCGTTGAGTTGATAAGCAAGTGTTCCAACCACGCTCCGCCATCGGCTTGCCGATGGTTGATCGTATAATCTAGAGAATTGGAAATTATCGACGGTGATCAGACGGATGTCACCGTATACCGCGAATACCCCTCGAAAGAAATTCTACAGCAGTGATTCGCAAATCATCCGATGCAATCCTAAGGACCGCTGTCTTTCCCGTACTTATTCAAGGCGCTCGAAATGTCGGCCTAGGGACATTCGACCGTCGTCGATCTAAACCCTCGACTCGTATGGAGCTTGAAGCCTCCCGAATCAAGCGCGGGTCCACAAGCTGGTCGCAAAGAACCGACAAGAGATCCGAGCCCGGTTGCTTCCTCCGCACGAGTAACCTCGGACGTCACCAGCACGGGTTACTTCGGATCCTCCCCTGCCACCTACGGATTTCTATATGACTACCCATTCGGTGAGAAAGACTTACTCAGATGTTGGCCACCGGTGCGGAGCTGCCACCGGAGTTTGATGCTGTCGATAGCGACGGCGTCTACGAATAGCCGGGGAACCTCCGGTGAGCCCTCTGCAAGACGATAATTGTTCACTCATTGTCAGTTCCTCTCCTTCGGCATGTTCACCTCGAACGCGGACGGAGTTCCGATGCTTCGAGTCTCACCTTCGGGTCGAGTCATCACTAGACTCTGTGGACTACTGGGTCCTGAGCCAGCGTGATTGTAGGCCTGCACTGTGATTGCATACTCGGTACCTCTGTTGAGGCCTTGCAGGATGTATTCATGGGTCACGTTGTTCTTTTGCTCGACCTGATGGAATGTGAACGGACACGATGAGGATCGAGGCTTCTAATTGCGTCGAATACTTCCCCTCCGGAAAGCGACCACTACTCTCCACGCGCTTTTGGAACGGGCTATTCCGCTAATAATAATTGTACTCGCCTTGCGGAAAGACGAAGTTTTCTTCGATGCCTTCGGTCTGAAACCGATGTAGTAACCTTCGATATCTCCATTCCAAGAGTTTTTCTCAGGTGCCTTCCAGGAAACCAGGATAGATGTCGGACCCTGAGTAATGGCGTTGACATCGATCGGAGGGGCTTCAGGTTCCTCCTCGTTCGTCGTGAAAGTCACAGTTCTCGACGCTTCGCTTTTGCCGATCACATTTTCGGCAACGACGTTCAACACGTAATGGGTTCCTGGCTGAAGATCTCGAACCAACGTGAAGTGTTGTGCCGAGGAAACTTCCAGTTCTTGCTGTCGGAAGTTCAACCCCTGATCTCTCCAGTACGTCACGATAAACTTCGTGATCGGGCTGTTGCCGTCGTACGACGGAGTCCAGTGCAGCGCCACAGATCGCGACCAGATGTCTTTCACCTTGAAAATGGATCCGATATGTCTGAGTGAAAGCGAATCCAATGTGTCATCGACAATCACTGTGATTGCTCTCCAAACGATTGCTCTTCATGACAAAGTTCGCGAGGTAGAAGATATCCCTGGCACGGACCGAATTGTCTTGTGCTCCCGCGGCGATAACCGAGGAGTCGGATTGAGGCTCACCTTGACATCTTGGGGAGCCCCGGGAACGTCTTTTACGACTAATTTCACCTTGCGGTCATCTGTTCCGTATTTGTTCTCCGTATGGCACGTGTACAGCGCGGAATCCGCTCTGTCAGTCTCACGGATTCGCAGCTCCGACGACATCCCATCGGTTGTTATTGATTCGATTATCTCGTACCTGAATGATACCGATATTCTCATGCAGCATCCATCTCGTACAAGATTCCATCCGACTACCGAATGGATATCGCTTTATGCCGATTTGTGAAGAGCTCCGAGAAGCTCGATGAGGAACCGGTTCTATCGCCCAACCAAATTACCTCGAGCTTGTTCTTTTGTCCAGTTTCACGTTGCCTTTGGACCACACGACAGATATTGGATGATCTCCGACTGCGTAGCATTTCAGGTTGGTGGTATCTGAACGCCTCGAAGTGACCACAGATGCCTTTTCCTTGAAACGTGCTGGAACTGATGCAGAAATAGCACTAAGTTAGACCTCCCCCCGACTGCTAATGGCTGTGGAGAAGGCATGATTAGAGCATACAACGAATTCATCGAGCTCGAGAGCGTTACAGGGATATCGAAAATAAAAGCAAGTCCTTAAATTATCTAATTTTGATCATCGTAGCGATTCATTGAGTTCCACGACTTCGAGGTCAGCTCGTCGTCCTTATCGGACATATCTACAGTTAAAGATACCAGTCAGGTGAAGAGCAATCGTTTTACGGAGGCTTCCGACTTCGTTGGAAGCATCGCAAGAATATTCGCCCTTATCAACTTGAGACACTTGTTTTATTTTCAGAACACCGTTTTCTACGCGCCATCGTTCACCCGTGACTATTTCCGCATCGCCTGCAAATGTGGAATGACTCCCGTAGGGCAACTATGGAGGCGAAGAAACATCAGTTTCGAGAAACTCATGGTCGTGGTCACTGGAAACCAAAATTTTTCGGAGAGGCACATACCTTTCATGATTCGCACCGTCGGCGAGGGATGTCCGAGCGCTTTACAGTTCAGAGACACTTCATCTCCTAGAACCACATCAAGTCTTTCGCTCTCATACTCCCACTTCGGTTTGAATTTCAAAGCCACAGGGATCGACATCTGATCAGATCCGAAAGCGTTCTTTGCGGAGCACGTATAGTTCCCGGCATGCTCGGCGCCAAGCTCGTTTATTTGCAAGCTGTTCTGATACTCATTCGAGTGAACAACCTGGACGCGAGGCAAGCGGTCGACTGGAGCTCCGTCTTTCGTCCACTGATATGAGATCGGCGACGTTCCAACAGTGACTGAGCAAACCAGAGACAGCCGACGACCCTCGGTCAGATCCTCCAATACTTTGAAGGGCGATATCTGGGGCGGAGCTGGAAAAGGTTGCAGTCAGCGAGGAACTAGCAGCTCGCGAACTCTGCCTCTTCGCCATTTTCATCGAGAGCTCACCTTGTGCCTCGGCGTACCCGTACAAACAAATCAATAAAATGTATTCGATTACCGCGCGCTTCATGGCTTCAACTTTCTATGAGAAGCCTCGAATGGCGTCAGATTTTCCTCGAGCTTGCCATCACGGTATACTTCCGCGGTACCGGTGGCGCCGTCTTGCGGTACAAATAGAGACTAAACTATGAGGAACTATTCGGATTTCCGTGCTAATAGCGGACCCTTCCATCCCATTCTAGCGGAACCCCGCAGGGATGCAACCGCACGCAGATAATCTCGCACTCGGAGCTCTCACGCGGATTCATCTGAGAATATGTGTTTGGGGGCGTCTGCGAAGCTCCGCACGCAGCGGGGCTCAGTCGGAACGCTGGGATACAAACAAAGAGCGCGAAAGTTACCACTCAAAGTTACGGAGACGATCTTGGAAATTCTGCCGAGCGAGTTGGAGGCTTCGCATTTATATTCGCCCTGGTCTCCGCGAGACGCAGCCTGGATTGTCAGAACCCCGTCGGGTATGAGAGTCTGCGCGATTTCACCTGAGCCTGGAAGGAGCGTCAAATTCTATAAGGGCACACCCAACTTGCGAAAAGTCCACGAGGAATTCTCTCGTCACCGCCCCGAGCCGATCGGTGACGAGTATCTATGCGTCGACAGCGTAGGGTGGGTGCAGCGTTATGCGGACGGGAAATTCGCAATGCTTCGCGATAAGTCACTGACGTGTACTCACCTCTGGTCATTTTGAGCTGAGGCTGGGGATGACCGAGTGGAGCGCAGTTGATTCGAAGCGCTCCTCCAGCCACTCCCTGGACCTTATTTTCATCGGATCTCCATTTAGGGGCGAACTTCAAAACAACTTGGACGGCCATGCGGTCGGAACCGTAGGCGTTTTTAGCGTTGCAAGTGTAGTTTCCAGAATGCTCTGCGCTCAACCTCTCGATTTGGAGCTGGTCTTGGAAGTCATCGAGATGCACCAGCTTCAGGTTAGCCAAGTCACCCAAGGATTTTCCGTCCTTCAGCCAAGTGAACGACATCGGTGGAGTCCCGAGATTGACCGAGCACACGAGCGAGAGCCGGCGACCTTCTGAGAGGTCTTCGGAAATTTTGAATGGCGAGATCTGTGGGGCGACTGAAAAAGCTTCACCTCAGACACAGAGTGACGCCAATCTCAAACATCATGGCTCAGAAAATCACACTTGCGGCCATACCCTGTGAGAGGACGGTCCTTATCACTACAGACGCGCCGAATATCCAATAGGAAACGCACATTTCGGATGAGTATCCGAGTCGAATTCAGCAATGGAAACAAATCGTGGCGTCAAGCCTATCCGACAACCTTGGGATAACGAGCCACGATGCAAGTGGCGCCGTCTTGCGGTCGGACTCGCAGTTGAGACCGAATTAACCTCCGACATAGGAATTTCGAGCTTCAAATCCCGCATAGTATCATCTTACATCCCGAAATCGCTACTCATGCAGAGTGGAACAGGAACCCTGAGAACCCTGGGATCCTGACTCAGTGAGAGTCGAGCAGAAGAATCAGAATCCGGGAACCGGCTCGGGATCAAGAATTCGGAGGAGATTTACCACTTAGATGAACAGAAATACTCCTCGTTATTTTCCCCAGAGCGTTTGATGCTTCACAAGCGTATTCTCCTCTATCGGACGGCGAGACATTAGCAATCCGGAGGATTCCGTCGTGGAAGAGACTCGCGGGGATCTCGATCCCACCTGGAAGGGAAGAAAGAGCTCTAGGAGCGTTCGGGACCATCGGCATTCATGCTGAGGAAATCGCGTCTCAGAGAGGATTCGCAAAGCACGATCGAGTCCGGCAACTCTCGCTGCCGGATATTGAGCTTCCTTCGAAACTCTCCGTCGAGGTTCAAGTTGCTCGAATCTACCCGGTCTTCTACTTAGGGGTGAAATCAGTTCGATTTAGTCATACTCACTTTTGAACATTTTCACGGTGGCTTGCGGGTGAGCCACGGCTCCACAATCGATATCCAGAGGCTCTCCGGCCACGCCAGAGACAATTGTGCTTTGCGATTTCCATTTCGGAGCGAATTTCAGCGAAACTTGAATCGACATCCGGTCGGATCCATAGGCGTTCTTCGCATTGCACGTATAATTGCCCATGTGGTTCGCACCGAGGCTTTCGATCTGCAGCTGATCTTGGAAATCGTCAAAGTGAACGACTCTGACATTCGACAGATTCCCGACCGGCCTACCATCCTTGAGCCAAGTGAAGGAAACGGGGGCCGTACCCGATGTCACGGAACAAAACAAGGACACCCGTCTGCCTTCCGATAGGTCCTCAAGCACCTTGAATGGCGATATCTGAGGTGGGGCTGCAAAAGCTTTCTGTGAGCAACCTCACTGCTGGCCAGCTAAGCCTCATCGGAAGACACGAATTACAATGGAGACATACCATTTGTCGCAGCCAACACGAAAACTTGGAAAAACACCAGACACTTGCACGGCGAACCAGACCCCATTCTCCGGTCCAGTCGTTCACACCGCCGTGCTATGCAACATGCCTCTACGGAGTTGTGAGCAGCGGGAGCGACGCTTGGTATCAAGGGCTACGGTACCAGTGGCGCCGCCTTGTGGTCGGACATTGCGACTGCCTCGCAGTGTCACAGCCGGGAAATGTCGAGGGAAGATTCGAATCCCCCATGGCGGAATGGCTCAGGCGAACGGATTTTCGGAACGGAAGGGAAAGACACCGGAAAGATACATTGGAAGGAACTACGGGTCGTCGATGTCGATAAGTGTCGCAGTTCATTGAGGGAGGATCAATGTGCTGGGATTTACCACTGAGCGTCACTATGACGGTTTTCGAGATCGTTGACAATGGATTGGAGGCTTCGCAGGAATATCTTCCTTTATCTGCCACTGATGCCTGTTTTATCACAAAAATTCCGTTTTCGTGATCAAGTGAGGCCGATCGAGAGGAGTCTGGAAGAAGGAATCAGAATCGGAACGTGATCTTCTGCGTTCTACCTGAGGGATGCGGCTGCGCGCCAACCCTCCCAATGTGCTGCTCTGAAGCCTCGGAGCCCGGCGTTCACACGAATTCTCTCATTATGTCGAGAGCGTGCGGTTTCATTAGATAAGAAATCTCGATCAGGATGAGAATTCGAAAACTTCTCGCACGAGGAATCCGCGAGCTCTGAGGGTGGATCATGAAGCTCACGCTAGCGGTAAGAACTCACCTCGGAAAATTTTCACTCCTGGGGCTGGGTGTCCCTCTGCCGAGCAATCCAGGAGGAGTTCCTGTCCGGCCACGCCGGACACGTTCCTAGGATCCGCTCGCCAGCGAGGAGCGAACCTCAACGACACCGGTATCAGGATACGATCTGTTCCGAACGCATTCTTCGCGTCGCAACTGTAGTTCCCCACGTGTTCGCTACCGAGATCGTCGATCTGGAGCTGGTCTTGAAAATCATCGATATGGACTAACTTCACCCGGGGCAGATTTCCGATCGAGTGTCCATCTTTCTGCCACACGAACGATATAGGAGGTACGCCCTTATTGACCAAGCAGATCAGCGAAAGCCGCTGCCCTTCGGCCAAATCTTCGAGACTCCTATGCTGAGCGATTTCAGGAGGGGCTGGAACGTCTCCGGATGAGCGAAAGCTTTGCGTGCATCGTTGCCGATAATGGGCCCCAGGATGGACGATTCACAATACGAACCATTGCAACAGCAGAATTTCACGAAACCGAGCAGTAAACACCAAACCCACATGACCGCGTCTCAGGAAGAGGACCGAGTGGTAAACTAGGATGGAAGCCATCACTTATGCCGTATAACCATGTTTCTCGAAGCACAGGTAGCGCTCCCTTGTGGTACAATTGGGCAGCGATTCCTGGGAGAAATTTTCGAATCGGACGCGGAACCCTCGCCCGCTTTGGGGAACACTCCGGGAACTCGACTTACAGAATCAAGTCCGCGGAGCGGGACACGTTCAACTCGCGTGAAAAAGACAATGTTGGAAAATCCGATTCAACTTCCAATCCGGACTGATCGCGATCTTAGGAAATGCAAGGGATTAATCGTTACCGCTAATAGCGAGAATCAGGCTTTTCGAAATCTTCCCGAAATCATTTTGTGCGACACATCGGTATTCCCCCCGATCGTTTGAGGACACGCTGTGGATTTTGAGGAGGCCGTCAACGGAAGCGTATCTCGCATCACCGAGAATCTCGCGATTATCTGTAATATCCAAGGATGCGCATTATTAGCGAGGGATGCTCTGCGAGACCCTGAGCCTGCAAAATGTTCCTGAACGCATCTTCACGGGAGAGAGTGTTTGTACCGCATCCGATGCCTTCTCTGGTATTCGATATACCGTATATATTCGGATGTGCGATCCGTGTCATATTTACGAGCAGTCTCAAAGAAACGGGCAGGTTCCGGATGAGGAAAAAAATATACGGGCAGTTTTCGATAAACGGGCAGGTTTCGGATGGTCGAAAAGCGGACGGCTATTCCCTTTGCTTACCCGGACTATTTTTGCTATTCTATTTTGAAGACGCTTGAGTTCTTGATTCTCACCTTTCGAAAAGCTCACTGAGGGTGCTGGATATCCCTTCGCTTCACAATCCAATGTAACACTTTGTCCTATCACTGCCACAACACTTTTCTGATTTTCTGTGCTCCACCGCGGTTTCAATTTCAGCAGGACCGGAACCGCGAGGTGATCGGACCCATACGAGTTTTTAGCTGTACAAGTGTAGTTTCCGACGTGCTCCGCGGCAAGGCTCTCAATCTGGAGCTGGTCCTGGAAGTCATCGATGTGCGAAATTTTGACCCCGACCAGAGGTCCGAGGGCATTGCCGTCCTTGAGCCAGGAGAACGAGATAGGTGGAGAACCCGAACTCACTGAGCACATGAGAGACAATCGCTTCCCTTCTTTCAGATCGCTCGGTGTTTTGAAAGGAGCAATCTCGGGCAGAGCTGGAACGACCACGGTTAGCTTTCACAGTCTGCTTTCGTAGTCATGTTTGGAGATGAATCGATAGAGATGAGACACTATCCACTCACCCAGAGTCGCAGAAACCTCATTGAGGAAAAAACACAAAGCCCCGGTGATCAATAGTTCCATGATCTTGCAGCGTTTGGAGTGACGCTCCTCGACGAAGGAATAGAAGGGCTACACTAATACGAAGTATGATCCAAGTGGCGCCGCCCCGCGGTACAACTGGGAAATCTCAGCGGGTCTAGTCTTTATTCGAAAAGTTGGCTCAATGCGCGCAGTACAGAACGTTTGCTCGCAAATCTCACAATCAGAATACTCATCGAAGTACGATCAATTTTACCTAGTCAACCATCGAAAGCGATTTTCGTGGAATCGCAGCATCGACCTTAGTGATTTTTATAACTCGCAATGATACAACCACGAGAGATCCGCAGACCTGCGCCGCCCGTGTGAGACACCATACCTCGGTCTCCATCATCCAACTAGAATAAATTCAGACTGAGAGCGATTACCTCAGGGAAGGCATCAAGAATATCTCAAGTTCGGTGCCTAGCTGGGGAGCTCCCTCGCGATCCGAATCCCCAACGATATAATCTAGATCTAGACCTAGAGGCTATTTCGCAGATCATCTGCGACGGACCTGAGTTCGAAAACCAGAATCATTCAGTTTCCTACATCGATCCTCGGAACCTTCTAGATTCAGCAAGCATTCAATTCATCCAAGCAGCAATATTGTGTGACTGATAATGGGATAGTTCGGAGCTGAGTTCAGATAGTCATTGTCATATTCATAAGTCACTTTCATACGGGCTCCCCCGCCAAGGCTCGCTCGGAGGAGTTCATCCCTCACCGGAGCGGAACTCACGAGAGGCTCTGTCATGCCGGCGAGCGAATCCGAACATATTGGAAAAGCCCCGCCACCTTCAAAAATGTCAAGGGTTTTAGGATTGTCTTCGCAATAGTTTCCATACCGCTCAAAGCGAGGTTCACGATCTTCGAGGTGACGCCTTCTGAATTCTCCGCCACGCACCGGTATTCGCCTTTATCCGACGCGGTCACTCTCCTTATGGATATCAGTCCGAAGTGCTGCTCGATTTCACCAGATAAAACGTTCTGTTTGTCTGAAATCCTTCAGATTACTTCATCTGAACTGTCTCACCCGTGTATTTTTTAAGGATCGCAACGCATGGTTTCTTCACACAACAAACCTTTCGCCACCGAAAATTTCGGTGAGGGATACCCAATGTACTGACAATCGATCTCGACTCTCTCGCCCTCGATCGCAGACGTCGAGGTTTCATTCGAAAGGAACCTGGGTTTGAATTTCAGAGCGACGGAGACGCTCATCTGATCAGTCCCGAAGGCGTTCTTTGCGGTGCAAGTATAGTTCCCGACATGCTCCACGGATAACGATTCGATTTGTAGGACCGTTTGGTAGTCATCTTGCAGCGAAATCCCAGTGCCGGGCAGCGAACCGATGGGATTGCTATCTTTCATCCAAATGAATGATATTGGCGGAGTTCCCACGGTTACAGAGCACATCAGAGAGAGACGCCGATTTTCGACCAGATCCGCCGGTATTCTGAACGGCGTGATCTCAGGAGCGACTGCAAGGCATAAATTTACCTTGGAACCTTGTCCCATCATCGGTAGGTCGATTTTGGAGAAAACCCAGGACCGAATCTGTTACCTTGAGCGATGGATCGATGGGAAACCACACACAACACCAACAAGGATATAGACGCCATACCCAAGGGTTAACTCCCGAGGAGGTTCCAAGCTAGATCCGTTTGCTCAATCTACCACTCTAAGCCTCGAGTTTGATACCGCTGGCGCCGTCTGGCGGGACCGGAAGGCAACTTTCCATTTGCGTGGAATTCGAAACTCCGGCGCAAGATTCTCGCTCACGATTCCCCACATGCGATCTATATGGAAAGTCGGGGAAATCGAATCGAATCAGAGATCCATAAAGGAACTTTCGGATGGCAACGCTGAGACTACGGCGCGGCACCGGCGTACATATCGAATACCGCTCGGACAACAATAAGAAACAAGGAGTATCATGGCTTGTTGAAATGATCGGGTCTTCTTCTGTTTGACCCGATACATCGGCTGAAATTACCGCTGATCATTACGGAGACGTTCTTGGATATCCGTCCAAGAGAATTTTCGGCTTCGCATCGATATTCGCCTTTGTCTAATATTGAGACATCGTCCACGGTAATGAGCCCGTTTTCGAGAGAAATGCGAGGATCTCTCGATTTCTCGGATTCCTGGAGGATCTCTCGATCACCTACAAACAATCGAGACGACATTGGATTCGATCGGGCCAAATTACTCCGGATTTCACTGGAATCATTCTTATCCCGGAGGACTCACTGTGGGAAACTCGTAGGAGCGGGCCAGGATGTCCCGTGAACGAGCAGTCGATCGTCAGTGTATCTCCAGGTGCCGCATGGAGCTGTTTCGGTTCGCTATCGAGCCACCGAGGTGCGAATCTCAGCAGGACCGGGATTGATATGTGATCCGCACCGTACATATTCTTAGCGTTGCAGGTGTAGTTCCCCACATGATCGGCGGAGAGCTTTTCAATTTGTAGGACGTCTTGGAAGTCGTCCATGTGCGCGATTTTCACACCGATCAAGCTCCCGATCGGTCTCCCATCTTTGTGCCACACGAACGAGATCGGAGGGCTGCCAGAGGTCACCGCACACATGACTGAAAGTCTGTTCCCTTCTGAGAGGTCCTTCGGCACTTTGAAAGGCACTATCGTTGGGCGGACTAGAAACCGATCGGATGATGCATTAGAATCCAGACAGGGACTCCAGACGGGCTGCACCCGAGGAAGGCCAGATGACGGAAATGTGCTCACCTTGCGCCTCACAGAAAACATTGTGCATGGACAGAAGGAATGAACACACTAAGTATAGGGCCATCTCCGATCACTGAATAGGCCTACGGGGCGCGGGACGCCATTGTGATCCTCCTATTCCTCCATCGTCACTGGAACCAGTGAGTCCCCCTGGCGGTACATTCGGGAAACTTTGAGGCTGTCGGTGATTCAAATTCCAAGTTCGGGACCAAGTGACTCGGTTCCAGTGTCCCGGATTTTACGACACGCGCAGCGTTCAGTCAACGAAGTTTCCAAGAGTATTCAGAGGAAAAAAGACCTCTGAGAAGTCTCATCCAAGAAGGGTCCATCTGCTTGCCTTCCTCTACGTCACGGAGAATGCAGAGCAGCTTGTTGGACGCCCCCAAGGAGAACATGGCCTTCCGAATTACGCGGAGGATCGGCCCGAGACTTCAAGCCCTGATGCGGTCTGGACACTCGCGAGCTCGCCACGCTTTCTCGAGAGGATGGACCGACGGGGCACAGGTAATGTTTCGTTTCAAAGTCTGATATTCTCCCGCTTATTGGCGTCTTCCGAGGATCAGGATCGATTTCGATCTCCTCGAGGCCTCCGCAATTCAGGGTTAGACCCGTGGAAATGTCAGCAGAATTAGCTCTACACTAGCATCGAGGCATCCGTTACGAACTCAGAGCTTCGAGCTATCAAGTACCAGTCAAAAGCAATGTTGTCGTTTTCGTAATACTCCCGAGGTTGTTCGCCGCTTCGCAGGTGTATTGACCAGCGTCATCATTTGAAATTCTTTTGACGACGAATCGCCCGTCATCTTCGACAGCAATGGCTTTGATTTCCGAATTGCCTGGAATTTTATGCCTGAATGACCATTTATCGCGCTTGGGTCTCGTTGATTGATATCCCCCCCGAAAACACATTTAGAGCGATCGAGGGAGTCTCCTGCGCATCATACCTTTGAAAAGTCTGACGGTGGGCTTGGGGTGACCCACAGCTCTGCAATCTATCGTGAAAGCGTCGCCAACGACCGCACTCGTCGAACTGGAGACTCCGACATCTATGAAGCGCGGTTTGAGTCTTAGCACAACTTCAACCGCCATATGATCCGATCCGAACATATTCTTCGCTAAGCACGTGTAATTTCCGATATGGGCCGCGCTCAGCTTTTCGATCTGGAGGTTGTCCTGATAATCGTCCACATGAACGAGCTTGATGTCTGGCAAGTTCGTGATTGCGGACCCATCTTTGAGCCAAGAGTACGATATGGGGGGCGTTCCGGAAGAGACCGAACAGACCAGTGTGAATCTCTTCCCTTCTTCAAGCTCGTTCAACACTTTGAATGGTGTGATCTCAGGCGGGGCTAGAAGCACAGTGAGGACTGTTGGAAAACGCGAATTCGCTTCCGAAAATTACACACAGGAATCCTTCATGAATGATTGCACGGAAGAAACGTCACCTTCTGCGCTGATCCGCCCAACAGTGAGAAACAGGATTGCCAGCGTGACACTCATCGCGTGAATATGAGGCAAGAAGTCGCCATTTTGTATGCTGGCGGCTTCTCGAAGCGCTTGCTCCGAAGAGGTACACGTGGTGCCCCCTAGCGGAACAGGACGCAAGTTTTCGATTTCGCGTCTCCATCCGGAAGCATAGCGAGCCGAGTATCATTGGTTGCCTGGCCGACTATGATTCAAGCGCATTAATTGCTGTTTGTGAAGACTCCTGCCGAATAAATGCCGTCCAACGAGATCCGCTGGATGACCCGGCTTCTCAAGAGCCTATAACTCAGAGAGCTTCTCTGACACGCAATGAAAAAGACCCTTCCGTAGCAATGGCTTCCCCGCGTGTTTCCCGAGTCTCCCGCGGTATTGAAAGTGATCATTGCCGATGGCAGGATTCACAGCGAATTGGCTACCGGAGAGGTCACGGCGTTCGACGCTGGGGAAGGATACCGCGGCAAGCCGACGAAAGTTAGGTGGTATTCGTCTCATCAGCACGCGCTCAAGTCAACAACCGATCATTAGACTGCCTAATGAGCTAGAGATTGTACAAAGGGAGCGATGCGCTGCGTCTGGGAGACAGGTCGCGATTCTGTCTCGTGCAATTGACCTCCTCATTCACCTATGAGATTCAATTGGAAGCTGCGGTGAATCGTTCCCAAAGAGTTCGAAGCCTCGCAAAAGTATCGTCCTTCATCTTCTGAATTGACATCACGGATTGTGACGAGGCCATTCTCGATCGAGACTCGAGCTCCGGCCTCCAGGGCCGCTTTTTCTGCAAAAGCGAGGCGATGTCATTCCGGGATCCGGTCGCCTTATGGACACTCGGAAGCTCATACACCTTACCTCGCCGAATTTGAATATTCGGACTCGGATGGCTCAGGGCTGCACAATCCAGGCTCATATTTCTCCCAGAAACCGCGGATATCGTGTCCGAGGCATTCGCGACCCATCTAGGCCCGAACCTCAGAACGACTCCTACCGACATCTGATCCGCTCCATAAGAGTTTTTCACACTGCACGTATAATTCCCGGCGTCTTCGGCTCTCAAACTCGGAATGAGAAGTTGTTCCTGATATTCATCCAAATGCACAATTTTCGCAGCACTTGTCGAGGACAACAACGTGTTTCCTTTCCTCCACGCGAACGATATCGGTAAGCTCCCCGTGAAAACAGCACAAGTCACTGCGAGGCGTTGCCCCATCTCCATCATGTCGGGTAGACGAGCTGGCGTTATTTGCGGGGCCCGACTCCCCGCCGCGAGCTCGGCAAGTTCTAGGATCAAAGCGACGCACGAAACCAATGACATAATGGATGCTGAAAATCGAGCCGAGATGCGACGAGTCCTCAGCCGCTTGGCCTAACGGAGGACTCTCAGTGCATGTGGCTCCCCCTAGAGGGACAAACCTCAAACTGAGTTGCTATTGTCATGGCGCAGGACTTGAAGGGAGTAGTCCACGTACGCCGAGCCGGTCCGTGTTCATTCCGACATCTGCGACGCAGTGGGTCAAGGATCCATCCCAATCGAACGATTGCGTTCGGTCTTGATAGAGATTAGATAATTTCAGCCGGCATCTCCTCTGAACGAAATCCTTGGCTAGCTCAGGAGGCTCTTGCGGCGCCATCGAGGGACTTCATGAGACCAAACTCTCATCTCTCCGCTTTCACTTGACCTCACGAAAATCTCACACGCTCTAATATCTCGCTTTTGTTATGAGCCTAAAGCGCTCCGATTTACCAGTGAGAGCCACCGTTATCGATCTACGAATCTCGCCGATGGAATTGGTCGCTTTGCACTGGATCACACCCTTGTCCTCGCTAGACAAACCGGTGATTCTCAAAACTCCATTGGCCAGCGAGTATCGTGCAGTCGCTGTGATCTGCTCGTCACCTGCAAAAAATCCCAATGTTTGAGAGACGGAGCTGGGTTGATGGACTCAGGGAGAGAGTTGTGGCATGTGCAATCACTTGATCACGAAACTTCATCTCGGGGAGCATTCAAAGACTCGTAGCGCCGCTAATCGGCTTTCTGAGGACCTCTGTTCGCTCTGTGTGGTTCTCACAGGGTCTTCAAGCTGTACTCACCTCGGAAAATTCGGACTTCTGCGGGAGGGTGTCCTTGGGCACTGCAATTCACAACAACGGTATTCCCAGCGACGCCGACCACCTCTTCGACGTTCGACTGGAGCCAAACGGGCTTCAGTTTTAAGAGCACCCCGACGGATATTTGGTCGGAGCCAAACGCATTCTTCACAGCACAAGTGTAATTCCCTACGTGCGCTGCAGATAATTTCATTATCTGCAGCGTCTCTTGATAATCGTCGTTGTGCACCACTTTCACGTCGTGGTTCTGGAGAATAGTCACACTATTTTTCCGCCACGAAAATGTCATAGGAAGAGTGCCCTTTCGCACGGCGCACATCACAGCGAGTCTCTGGCCTTCTTCCAAATCATCTGGGATCCGCACAGGAACTATTTGAGGGGCAACGGCCTCAGCCAGAGGCAAGAATGTCGGAATCAAGACCATAAGGACGTTCCACATGATGAATCTCTTCGAAAATCGGGTGCGAATGGGTATGTCTATGGCTCCTAGCAGGGACGCCACAAGCTTCCATACGAAGGTCCCCTGACACAGGTAGCTCCCCCTGGAGGGACTGATTCGGAACCGGAGACCAGGGTTCGTTCAAACTTTCGGCGGCACAGATTCGCGGAACGATGGGCTTTACCTGATTTCGTGAAAATAATCTCTGAGATAATTGCTCATGTGCTGCCGCGAGTTCGCGGACAGCGATGTCTCGTTCGGATGAAGGCCAAAGCCCTGATCGAGTCTCTCAGCATCGATGTCAAATCTGTGACGAGCATACTTCTCGAACAGAACAATCACTCCAGGGTAATCTGGGGGAATCTCGCACCTCCCGGGAGCATCTCTCCAGGGACCACGATGGGTCAGGAAACGAGGTCGAATACGAACTCGACCGTATCTCGGGAAAAAGTTTTCCATGGATTCGCGTGCTATGAGCATCGATAGAAGTCGTGTGAAGACATCAACCGGCTAATCGATTGATGTTCCGGATCTACCCGAGGGAGAGAAACCAAATCAGAAAATTTTCGGACTTCGTTATGGAAATTAGGTAGTGACCTCGAAGTGACATGTTTCCTAATCTAGTCCATAGATCGGTTGAGTATTAACCAGTCAGGGATATCGAAACCGTTTTCCGGATGACGCCAAGATTATTCGATGCCTCGCATGAGAATTCGCCTTTGTCACTCGCAGTGATGGAATCCAAGCGCAGCAAGCCATCATCGACCGATGCTCGACCCGAGTTCTTCACTTCGACGTCTCCTGCAAAAGCAGCCTGCCGATTCTAGAGGCGTGCCTCCGTTTTTTCGGAGAATGCTTTTGGTCCTCTATCCTCAGCGCGATGCTGGACAGAGACATATTGATAAGTTGGATACCTCACCTCGATATATTCTCACCACGGGCTTAGGATGGCCATCAGCCCGGCAGTCGACAGAAGCTTTTTCGCCAAAGCTCGCGCTCACAAGGCTGGCTGCCGGCCGCCAACGAGGCTTAAACTTGAGAACGACTCCGACGCTGATTTGATCAGAGCCGAAGTCGTTTCTGGCCACACACGTGTAGTTTCCGGTATGTTCGACTCCTAACTTTTGAATTTGCAGGGTTTCCTGGAACTCATCGCGCACTATGCGAATCGTTTCACTGGAAATCACTACGGACCCATCTCTGCTCCAGGAAAACGCTATGGGTGGTGAGCCCTTTCGGATCCCACAATTGAGAATCAACCGCTGTCCCTCTTCGAGATCGTCTAATTGCTTCAACGGGACGATTTGCGGCGCCGAGGCCTCTGACCCTCGCGTCGAACACATCACGAGCACGACGAACTTCAGCAAGATTCGAGACATGATTTCAAAGCCAGCCGCCATGTTGGTTGCTTGGGGGCTGGACTCACCCTCGAATTCGCGATACAGGTGGAGCCCCCTGGTGGGACAGAACGCAAACAAATATAATGTGGGAACTTTGAAATGTTTCTCGCAGCCAGCCGAGACTCAGCTTGACCTCCGCAATAGTGGTCTACGGAGTTTTTCGACCACATTCTCAGAGGATGTTCTTATTGACACCGAAGTGCAGAGTCATATTGTCATATACCTGAACGCACCGCAACCGTCTCTCGAAAAATCGTTCCAGAGCATCGATGATAGCCGAGTAATGCTCCTACCGCCAACCACAATACTTCGCTCCCCACGATGCATCGTAGCGCAGAACGCGAGCAGATGCTCGGTCGTGGGGTGCTGGACCCATGATTCCGGCTTCCCATGGGGCTGACACAAGTCAGATCGAGCGCTTCGCTCGCTTCCCCACATCACACCAAACTGATATCGACACATGATTTGTCAGCTGATCTTCACATGAACTCCGCGGAGAGCAGATGCCTGCGTATCCCGGGTGCTCGGGCATGAGCAAAATTATGGTTATCGAACTTATTGCGGCTATTTACCAATTAGGGTCACAACTATCTCCTTTTCGATCGCTCCGAGAAAGTTTGAGGCGTGGCACTCGTACGCCCCTCTATCATTGGCGGAAAGGGCTCGAATTTCCACCACTCCCCTATCGATGGACAAGCGCTCGGAGCGCGTGACTTCACTGCCTTCTGCAAATTGGGACGATATTCAGTATTCACAGCGATTGACAGTCCGCATCGAACCCCCTGTATCAATGCGAAAATACCTTTGGTGACAGAAATCGTTGGCGACGGTTGTCCTCGAGCTTCACAGTCTAATATGAGCGATTCCCCCAGAATAGCAGCCACAGATGTCGAGTTCGGGTTCAGCCAGACGGGCTGATACTTCGGAATGACGGTGACGCTGGCTTGGTCTGAGCCAAACGAGTTTTTCGCGGAGCAAGTGTAGTTTCCCACGTGATCCGGAGTCACTTTCGCAATTTGGAGAGTTTCTTGGAAGTCGTCGGAATGCAGAATTCTGATCTCATTACTCTGCGTCACCGGTATTCCATCCTTTCGCCATGAAAACGATATCGGGAGGCTTCCCTCTCTGATCGCGCACAAGACGATCACTCTTTGGCCGATTTTCAAGTCATCTAATTGCTTCATCGGTACGATTTGGGGAGCAGAGGCATCGATGGAATCGATCGCGAATGAGAACAGTGTGAACCAGATGAAATGAGACAAAGCACATAATGTTCTGCGAGGCCTATTCATGGCGTCTGATGGCTCGGCCATCTTGTCGCGCCGAGACCTCACTGAGCACCCATTCCTCATTACAAGTGGCTCCTCCTCGTGGTACTCAAAAGAGACTCCGCACTGATGCGACCAAACGCGCGCGATTCGGATTCGTCAAGAGAATTTTTCCCCAAGAAAATTATCTCGAGAAGTGTTCTACCGAGCTGTCTTAGAATGGAGTCACTCAATTTCTACGACCGACTGCGGTTGACAAAACCATTCTCCACAGTTCACTCAAGTCACGCCCGTCGCGCATAGGATCTATCTCGAATCTCAAAGACTAACGCGAGGTTCCCAGAAGAACGGCACTCTTCCTGGAGCTGATGAAAGCCTCCTGAAGCTCATGATCTAGATTCAGATCCACCATCTACCGAATTCTCGGAATCTCTCACTCAGAGCGAAGTTCACGCTAGAATCCAGGATCAGGAATGCACCTTAAAGATCCTCTCTGGCTTCTCATCCTCTATAACTCTCATCCATGCCTGAATAGCATATCTGCAGCTCCCTCGCTGCCTAAACTCAACATGGGATAGCATGTCGTATGACATGTGGTATCCCCAAGGTATCAATTTTAGATAAGATCATTCATGAATAGTTATAGTGTTATTCGGAGTGGAAGTCCATGTTTGGACAAATCTCTTGCTAATTCTTGGTCCTGAATCCAATATCGACTCTCTACTCAATCTCGCTCCTGAATCTGAGTGTCTGGCAATCGTTCTATGCTAGGAAGCCTGAATCGAACAGAGGCATTAGCTGGTGTTAGGCAGCAGTACCATACCCGTCAGAGTCACTCGGATATATTTTCGGATTGTTGCGATGGCGTTGGACGCTTCACAGGTGTAGTCGCCACTGTCTTCTTTCGACAAAGAGTCGAACTGCAATGAGCCCATCCTCACTACACGATGATCCGTAATATCGAGATCAGAGGCACCTAGAAATTCTCTCCTAGTGAGACTGGAGATCGAGCGCTTCCTTCACGACAAGGTTCCAGAATCCGAACGATAATATACATCGCTCGTCTGCTGACCTTTACGAACGGTGACATTCGGCACTGGGTATCCTAGTGCGCCGCAATCCAAAGCTAGACTCTGGCCAGCGACGCCACTGATGCTTTGTCTGTCGCTTGCTGAGGTCCAGCGAGGTCCGAAATTCATCAGGACCGGTACTGTTATTTGATCCGAGCCATGGAGGTTCTTCGCGGTACAGGTATAATTACCAACATGCTCAGGAGCCAGCGCCGAAACCTGGAGCTGCTCTTGATACTCATCAAACCGCTGGATCTTCACCCTCGCACTCGGGATCAACTGGACATTATCCTTCCTCCAGGAGAACGAAATAGGCAGGGTCCCTTTCTGCACTGCGCACAGAATAAGCAGTCTCTGGCCTTCTTCCAGTCCTTCGGGAGCTTTCACGGACACGATTTGCGGGGCTACAGCCCAGGCTTTTGACGAGAAGGTGAGCGATGAAAGAATCGTACAGACAAGCCGAGCGTCCATCGCTGCTTAGGACTAGTCCGCCATTTTGTGAGCGCGTCCTACCCGTATGGATAGCGTGCACACTCCTGGGGCCCGTGCCTCCCCCTGCTGGGACAAAACGGAAGCTTCGGAGGGAAAAGGATTGGCAGGATTGGCGGAGCAATATTCTCAATTTAACATGAGTCGATCTCATCTCAACGAACGTACGAAAACGCCAACCCAGAAGCGATTCGACCCCGGGAATATCGGTGATGGAATGTACTCGATTAGAACAGTCCGATGCCGTTAGCTTGAAATGCACCTCCCGGGAGAGTTCGATTCAGACGTCGGGCTTATTCTACCACAGGGGCTTTTGCAACCCTCTCTTGAGATACTATAAATACAAAGTTAGAGTTATCAGCTGGGCGCGAACACGCCGGAGTGAGAAGACATATGGGAAGGAGAGCCATATCAGGATAAGGGGCGTAGATCAGAGCAAGTTTTGCGGCTCCTGGCCCGGTGACCTAACAGGTTTAGCGTCATGAAACGTCAGCCCCGAGCTCAGCAAATACAAGTTATTCACCCGTCAATAGCAAGGAGACAGGCTTCCGAATTTCCCCCAGTGCATTCGTGGCACGACACTCGTAATCGCCGGCGTCATCGGGCTCGACGGAGATGATCCTCATGATGCCCTTAGTCATCACGAGTCGTTTCGACAGTGTTACTTCTTTCCGGCCTGTAAACACGATCATTCAGTTGGAGGTCTCCGATCCACCCGAGCTCGGTAAAACTCATTCAGTCCCGACCTACCTCGGAACAAGTGTATCGACGGCGTCGGATGCCCCTCGGCGGCACAGTCAATACTCAGGGTTTGACCCGAAATGCCGAGAAGTGCTCCAGTGTCTGGTCTCGTCCATATTGGTTTGTATTGAGGGAACACAGCTACACTGATCTGATCCGAGCCGAAAGCATTTTTCGCGGCGCAAGTGTAGTTTCCGACATGTTGCGGAGAGATTTTCGTAATTTGGAGCGTCTCCTGATAATCGTTGATGTGGACGATCTCCAGCTGCGCTTTCGGGACGACTGCGACGCCGTCTTTTCGCCAGGAGAATGAGATCGGAAGGGATCCATCTCGAATCGCGCATAACAGGACGACGCGTTCCCCGATTCTGATATCGTCCAATTGCTTCACAGGCACAATTTGGGGTGGTGTACTGAAGGTCACACCAGAGCACGACACAAATATTAGTAAATGGACAACCTGCGAGCGCATAGCCAAGAGATTCCTCATGGCGTCCATGACATCGGCCATTTTGTCGCGCCGTGAGCTGCAGGAACTCATATTCGGCGATATCGGTGGCTCCCCCTTGTGGGACTCAAAGGAAACATCGGAAGCCAAGCTTTTTGAAAGTGCGGGGATCGTTCGGATACTTCGGGCCGCTGCCCGGATACGTTCAGGCTTCCTCGCTGGAATCTGGATTTTCATTTTTTTTTTTGTCGTCCTCGCACAGGAAACAGAAAATCAGACGAAGTCGTTTCTAGACTCAGCATCAACTCCGAGGAAAGTATCAAAGATTCCATGGAGAGGATGGAAGCCATTACTCCAGCTCTAGCGACCGCGTCTACATAGATCGAGAGAATGCATCGGATCGGCGAGCATCCAGGAAACGGCTAATAAGACTTGGATCCTTTGTCGTGAACCTAGACACTGAGTAGAGCTCTTGGAGCGATCTATTCAGAGCGCTGGTCCTCGAAGGGAGCCAGAACTCTTACCGGTGAGAGACACTCGAATTTTCTTCCTGATTCGGCCCAAAACGTTGTGGGCTTCGCAGACGTATTCCCCACCATCACCACTCGAAAGCGAGGCGAAATGTAAGAAGTCTCCATCGGGCTGGGCTAAAGCGTCGGAGCCACCTGCAAAGCGGCCTACCCTCAAGTATGGAACTTCCAGCTCAAATAGCGGATACTGCCAACGACATCGATTCCGATGAAAACGGACGAGATTGCTTTTCTTCGCTCACCTCTGTAGATGACCACTTTTGGCTCAGGATGACCGATGGCCGTGCAATCGATCGTCAAGTTCTTGCCCGCTACCCCTCGGATGGACGTATCGTTGCCCGGAGCCGCCCATTTCGGGGCGAATTTCATCAGAATGGGCACGCTTATTTGATCCGAACCGTGCAGGTTTTTCACAGTACAAGAGTAGTTTCCAATGTTCTCCGGAGTCAAATGCTGCATCTGCAGTTGCTCTTGATAATCGTCGATATGGATAATCTTGACGTCCTCCGTAGGCGTGAGCACCTCATTGTTTTTTCTCCAGGAGAAGGACAAGGGTAAGCTACCTCGGTGCACTTCACACAGGATTCGAAGCTTCTGACCTTCCTGCAGCTCATCTTTAGGTCTCACGGTGGCGATCTGAGGGGCTTCCGCGGATACATCCGTCAAAATCACCGTCACGAAGAAGAAAAATCTGACCGCAGGTCTCGCATACATCGCTCCCTCGAAGCCTTCCGCCATCTTGACGCGCGTCTGATCTCAGGATATCCGACCCATTGACACACCTGGCTCCCCCTTGCGGGACAAAATAGAACGAGGGCCACAGAACTCCGATTTCAAAGTACACGATAGGGCGTCGACGCCGACACTTCGGATGTGATAAAATCGATTCGCGCACCGCAGCATCTCATCACAGAGAGAGTCTCTTTAAATTTTAAATCATATCCGAATTGATTGAACATCGGCACTTGGTCCCGGTGGCGATATTTCCCTTCTGGGTGAATCCGGAGAAGGTTTCGTGGCCGCGAATCGGAGTATGAGACCAGGTTTTGCGGAGAAGCGCGATGATTCGCAATAATTTGCGTTTGCGGCCCAGCATGGGACGTCCATGGGGAACCGCATTCTACCGCACTGAGGAGCAGCGCTTTCTCAGGGAATTCGCGGTTTTTCGTAGCGCCTATATAGTATACGCGATAATATATATAATATAGTATAGATACGCGAGGGACACGGCCGGGACGCGCGACGAGTACATTCATAATGGATTCCGATCCCCCGGAGAGTTATCGGATGGATTCTGACTCAGAGCGAACTCAAGGATTAAGACGCGAGCCTGAGCTGTTATTATCGCGCAATTATAAGCTGCCCCCGTCCTGGTCGTACACAGACCAAGCTACATTCTGCAAGGGACGACTACTTCACCTATGAGAGATACTTCTGTCGACTTGGAGATCACTCCTGCAGAGTTGGTCGCCTCGCAAATGTACGTTCCGCTGTCTTCCCTCGTGACAGCATGGATCCTCAAAATGCCCGCAGTTTTTCCCACATCATCCGAGGCCTTAATTTCTGTGGCTCCTGTGGATTGTGAAAATATGCGACTTCAATTCACATATGGACAAGGACCGAATCGGGTCTAAAATCCGAGATCTTGGATACCTCGAGGCGGGCGGCCTATTAGGTTGGATGGGACAGAAACTTCGAAACAAAACGCCGACTCACCCTTGCGGATCGCTACAACCGGTGCAGGATACCCTCGGGCTCCGCAGTCCAGTGAAAGACTATGACCGAGGATAGTTTTGATCGCTCCCTCGGCGGCTGGCGTACGCCAAATCGGCGCGTATCTCATCACCACGGGAACGGACATTTGATCCGAGCCGTGGATGTTCTTCACTGAACAAGTGTAATTTCCGACAAATGCTGGGGTCAAACGTTGTACTTGCAACTGCTCTTGGTAGTCGTCCAGATGCAGAATTTTTACATCCTGTTCGTTCGGTACGATCAGGTCGTTGTCCCGTCGCCAGGAGAATGTTATGGGAAGGCTCCCTCTGCCAACTGCACAGAACACAATCAGACGCTGGCCCTCCTCGAGGATATCGAGCGTTTTCACAGAAGCGATCTGAGGAGCATCTGCTGAGGCTTCCAGGGCGAATCCGACGAGGAACAAAATCAGGATAGAAATATCCGGCAGATACATTGCCTGTATCGGTAAGCACGCCATTTTGAAGCGCCGCTAGCTTCGATTGATGATGGCGGTCCCTTGATACCCGTGGCTCCCCCTTGCGGGACAATATCGAATTTAGGCTCATGAGGGAAAATTCAAACATTGCTCCGGAAAATCGGTTATCTATTGACGGTCGAGTCCCCCATGATGTTCGTATGGCTGAGAGATGGTATCGAGGGTCGTCGAGCGGCAAAAACGCTCTTTCGCGGAATCGCATCGGCTTGTGATCTCAGGAAATAGATTTCCTCATCGGAAATCACAACGGGGACGAGGTCACGGAGTCTCAAGTCGGGAAAACTTCGGGCAAAGCCTTCGCTCCACCGCAGTCAAGAGCGACGGCTGATCCCGATCAGCCATCGTACAGTTGGCAGATCTCTCTCGAATAATATATCAAGTTCTCCTATATTCGCGCGATGGAGAGGTACTGAATTCGGATAAGGAGAAGTTCAAGTCCACGGCTGTCACTTGATCACGAAATCGTCGGATCCATTCATAATTACCTATTAATAGGATGGAAAAAGACTTCCGAATTTCTCCGAGACTGTTGTGAGCTCGGCATTCGTATCGGCCTTGATCGTCTGGTCCGATGCTCTCGATCCGGTAGTGACCATCTTGCCAGGAATCCCGATCGCGAAGAGCTAGTTCATCCTGCTCTGAAATAGCGGGAGAAAGCGGAATACCACGAGGCGTCAATACCGAGATGTTCCGCGTCGGCTCGATCGGGATCCGGATGACTCGGATCGCTAGGCCTACCTTTGAAAACGGTTACGATTGGTGTGGGTTGGCCGTTCGCCTTGCACTCCATCGAAACACTCTCTCCAATCGGAGCTGTCACCACTGAAGAGTTCGGATTCACCCAAACGGGCCCGTATTTGGGATGGACAGACACACTGGTCTGATCCGAGCCGAAAGAGTTCCTCGCCGAGCACGTGTAATTTCCCACATGACGCGGTGTGACTGTCACAATTTGCAGGGTCTCTTGAGATTCGTCGATATGAACTATCTTCAGGTCAGATGATTGCACTATGGGCACGCCGTCCTTCCTCCACGAGAAAGAAATCGGGGTGTTTCCTTCTTTGATTGCGCACAGGATCGTGACGCGCTGACCCATTTCCAAATCATCGACCGACTTCATGGGCACTATTCGAGGCGCTAACGCATTGATGAAGTCAAACACCAGGAATAAATAAATGGTGTACAACAAACGTGATGCATCGAGTACATTCATGGCGTCTATGTAATCAGTGATCAGCCATTTTGTGGCGCCGTGAGCACCTCAATTTGACATTTCTGCCTTCACTCGTGGCGCCTCCTCACGGGACCAGATGCGAACAGCGATATCCTGTCAGTGAAGCGCTCGAATTTGATTCGTCCGCGGGGTGGACCGATCCGATCCGGTGGACTTCCCCCGAGTCCGAAAGTTTCGCGTACTCTTTGGCCTGCCGAAGCTCCAGGGCGCCGAGACTCGAGTGAACTTCCAGATCGGGATACCCACACGCGAAAATTTGCTCTCCACATCACGCGGGAAACTTCCCCCGGGGGGCTGCCATCACGGACTTCGTGCTGAACTGTTAGGCCCAGTTCCGGTTTCCTTTTGTTATGCTCACTCCAGGAATGAGCAGAAACTTCCACCTCGCGCACGGATCCAGACTGAGACGAATAATCTCCGGGCCCCCTAGGGATTCATAGACTCGACAAGCTTAGCGGGAACTCCCGGGAGAAATAGAAATAATTGATTCAACAAACCGGTGAGCGCAAGTCTGATGGTTTTCTTCAGAACGCCTAATGAGTTCAGCGCTTCACACGAGAAATCACCATCGTCCTCCGAGGAGATAGAATGAATCCTCAGGACCCCGTCGTCTATCTCGAACTTATTCGATGCTTGTATCGCAGAAGAGCCTGGAATAGATTTCGGTGCTCAACATGACAGCGGAAGCTCTCATTTCGGTGCGGGGTCAATTTCGAGAGAACCGTATTGTCGCTCCCCGACAACAAATGAAACCGAAATTCAAATGTATTTCAATGACTCACCTCTATAAAAGGTTACGGCGGGTTTGGGATGACCGAGAACGCTACAATCCAACGTCACCGAATCACCAAAAACGGCATGGATCTTGTCTGCGCTCTCAGGTGTAATCCACCGCGGAGGAAAATTCATAATCACGGGCACGGAGATTTGATCCGAGCCGTGCAGGTTCTTCGCACTGCAAGTGTAGTTGCCCACGTGCTCGGAACTCAGCCTTTGGATCTGCAGTTGTTCTTGGTAATCATCGAAATGGTGAATTTTCATTGCTTGACCCGGCACTAACAACTTATTGTCTTTCCGCCAGGAGAACGATATCGGCAAGCTGCCTTTTTGTACAGCACAAACAATAAGGAGTCTCTGTCCTTCATCCAGCATGTCTGGGATCCTCACGGGAACGATCTGAGGAGCTTCCGAAGCCACGCTCCGGAGCAGAAGGACCACGATCACGACATGGGCGAACAGGGATCTAGCGTCCATGTTTAGTCAGACAAATTTACACCGCCATCTTGACGCGCGCCTAGCCCTCGACCTTCGCTTCCGAGCGGTAAACGTGGCTCCCCCTCACGGGACAAAACAGAAACTCCACGAGGCGGAACGAATTCGAAAGAGATGATTTAGATGGACCCCGATCCCACCTTCCCAAGAATTCTTTCGTATACATCGGCTCTCGTTCAGTGCACCCGCTTCCTAACTAGGAAACTATAGCTATAACTCTCTGAGTATTATCGTCTTCGTATGGATCGGAGCCGACGTCCCGATTGGATTTCGATGTCATCCAATGGACAGTGGCTCCGATTCATTCCCCCTCTCTACTCGGGCCGCGTAGAACGGGAATAATATTGTGAATCGAAGGTCTAGTCACCGGTAAGGGTCAGAGATATGATTTTCCTTATTTCTCCGAGCGGGCTGCTAGCCCGACATTCATAGTCTCCCGCGTCCTCCGCTACGAGCGTCCGGAATATCAGCAAACCGTGCTCGATATTTATCCTTTGAGATACGGGGAGCTCTTCTTTCCCTGCGAGGAAGAAAACAATCAAGTCAAGAGATGCAGATTTTCAAGTTGTTCTCAAATGAATTCACTCTCACAACATGATCTTACCTCGGAATATCGATGTGATCGGTGATGGTTGACCCCGAGCCGTGCAGTCTATTATCAGCGTTCTTCCGACGATTCCGGTTACCGATTTCAGGTCCTTGCTCACCCACATGGGTCCAAACTTGGGGACGACACTAACGCTCGATTGGTCAGAACCGAAAGAATTTCTCGCAGAGCAACTGTAGTTCCCGACGTGATCGGCAGAGACGCTCGCGATTTGCAGAGTTTCTTGATACTCGTCGGTATGCAGGATTTTTATCCCGGATCTCTCCTCAATGGGCTTTCCATCCCTCATCCAGGAGAATGAGATCGGGGGCGAGCCTTCGTTCAATGAGCACACCACGCTCACCCTCTGTCCGATTTTTACTTCATTCAGTTGTTTCATAGGTTCTATCCGAGGAGCACTCGCAATCACATGGTCAATAGTTGTCAAAACTACGAATATCCACTGAGAATGTTGCATAGTCAAAATCATCGCCTACTCGCTCGTGGCGTCTGAGCCTTCGGCCATCTTGTCGCGCCGTGAGCTCCGGTTACTATCTGCTCGCGAAACTCGTGGCTCCCCCTCGAGGGACTGCATGGAAACGAGGTTTTCGTGGATTGACCCGCGAGGTTTCGAGCCGGTATCGCCAACGAAGACTCCGCAGTCTCCCTTTCTATGGAATACGTTATCTCGAAGAAGCATCTCATTCCCTGCGAGTTTTGGTTCGTGCCGTTCGAGAAAGTGTCGGAGAAAAGGCAGAGTTCTCACAGCGCTCAGACACTCATTTTCTCCACGAGTAGAGCACTCGAGGCATCCCGCTCAGGAACAATCATTTCAGAATCGTGTCGTGGGGTTACCACCAGTTCATCGATGCACCAAACAAGATCTACGATTTATGTACGTCAGACCGATTAGTTATCGTCTGCCGGGAGCATCGGGAATTTTTCCCCACGGGGAGGACCGGAGCTCGAGCCGGCGAAGATAAGCCAATTCTCTCGGAATAGGACTCCCTCCGAAGATCATGGATTATAAACTCCTATAGACGGGAGGCGAATCCCGCGGTCGGAATGTCTCGCATAGAATTAATTATGTCCTACGTTGGGAACAATATTACCCGTCAGCGAAACTCTGATCTTCCTGGTGATATTGCCCAGTAGGTTGGAGGCGGAACAGGTGTATTCTCCCCTGTCTTCCGGGGAAACTGAGCGTATTTCCAGCACACCGTCCTTGATGGAGTACCGGCTCGCGTCCGTCAGCTGTGTTTTGCCTGGAACCGTAGCGGCTTCAAAAGGGACCCGAATCTGGGTTTCGGACTGCGGACGATGCTGCTCCGGATCATCGAGCTTCGCTCACCTCTGGATATGGAAACCGAGGCCGCTGGATGGCTTTTCACGGAACAGTCGACCCTGATCGACTTTCCGATCAGAGCACTCACGCTTTCCGTATCCATCTCGTTCCACATGGGTTTGAACTTGGGCATGACAGCCACGTTGACTTGGTCAGAGCCAACGGAATTTTTCGCAGCACACGAATAGTTCCCGACGTGGCTCGGAGACACATTCGAAATTTGCAATGTTTCTAGGAAGTCGTCGTTATGATGTATCCTCAAATCTGTTCCTTGAACGATGGGAGTTCCGTTCTTCCTCCAGGAGAAAGAGATCGGAGGGGTTCCTCTATTGATAGCACAGAGGATCGTCACTCTCTGTCCCATCTCCACATTCTCCAAAGTTTTCATTGGTTCAATTTGCGGAGACACTCCCCTCGAAATGACGCAACCGAAGAGGGGGAACCACAGCGGAAATAGCGTTGCATGCCGCCACAACATTCGTGGGGAAACGAAGTAGCTCATGGCAGAGATAGTTGGATCTCTCGCTTATCGGCCATTTTGACGCGCCGCGTCGTGAGCTGTCGTATGCCGAACTTCCTCGATAAGGGTGGCGCCCCCTGGAGGGACTGAATGGAAACTCGACCCGGGAGGACGCGGAGCGCCACGATTCGAGTCGAAAACGAACTCGGGAATGATTCCGAAGGGTCAAGTTTTCTCTCACGGGACCCAGACAATCTCGAGGAAAACGTGTAAAGACTCGCAACTCATGGGAGCTACATGAAGCTTCTTACCAGAGAACGATAGCTTGACCGATTTCTCAATCGTTCCCAAGGGATTCGTCGCGAAGCAGGAAAACTGCCTCATATTATCCCCGAGTTTGGATTCGATGTTGATGAAACCTTCTTGGAAACGAAAGTTGTCAGAGAATTCAACTTTCTTGCCACCTGGAAGCGCAGTTAGATTCCATCGTCAGGCCCTCGTTTTTTTCGACGGACGTCGCGTCCCTAGGCTCGATCAGGGCCAGGGTACTGAGGGGCTCATCAATGGTTTCATTCGCGAATCAACGCTTGAAAACCACTGGAACAACCTACCTCTCATCACGGCGATCGAGGGCTTAGGGTGACCGCGAGCACGGCAGTCGACTGTGACGCTCCCCTCAGAGAGCAGTTGGATCGCTTTGTCGCTCTCGGCAACTGTCCAACGAGGGGCGTATTTCACCAAAACTTGCGCAGTGACCTGGTCGGAGCCATAGATGTTCTTCGCGATACAGCTATAGTTTCCGAAATGATATGATGATAGGTTTTGAAACTGCAGTTGTTCTTGGAAATCATCGACTCGCGCGATCTTGACACCCTCGAGAGGCACAAAGGGTGTGCTGTCCTTTTGCCAGGCGAACGATATCGGCAAGCTGCCTCTCAGTGTTTCGCAACTGAGTCGAAGTCTCTGGCCCTCCTCAAGATTTTCGGGCACAGTAATTTGACCAATCTGAGGTGGTTCACAATGCACAGAATCGGCGATAAATCCACACAATAGTAACACAAAACAAAAGCTCGTGTCTCCCATGGCGAATCTAGCCTCATCCGCCGTTTTGACGCGCGTCTCATTCTAATGTGTCCCCTGTCGGTCAGAGGGACTGGTGGCTCACCCTTGCGGGACAGGACGGAAACACCGAGTTCCGCTCAGAGATGGTGCAATCGTTCCGGATATCAAAACTATCACTTGAAATTCTTATCGAGCGGAATGAAGAAATACCCCGTTCTCCCGAATGAGCTCCCGTGCGATTGATTCCCTCCTCCTTTGAGCAAGTTCCGCCGTTTGATGATTCCAATGCCGTGGCTTGATCACAAGCCGACTCGGGACCTTCGATCCCGGAGCTCGGTAAGTGTTTCGAGTTCACGCTTTGCTTGGAACTCATTACCAAATCTACGTACGACATTCACATATGTATACCCGGTGCAGTCCGAACTGATCATGGACCCAAAACCGAAGGCCATCGGGAGCTCTTCAATCAAAGCTCACGGAGTCGGGTTCACGGACTCATATCCACGAATTCACGAGAAGCATTGGACGCTCTAATCATGCGACAGCCCGTCGGTCTTATGCTCCTACATACGTGACACCCATACGTATACTCTGCTCTATTTTGTCACTCCCAAGCATGATTCATACAGGATCGAGCCGGACGACACTGATAATTACCAGTGAGCGACAATGTCATCGACTTGTGGATTTCACCCAATTGATTCGAAGCTTTACACATGTACTCCCCGACATCCTTCTGCGATACTGAACGCATCTCGATTACACCATCTAGTGTTGCAAGATGCTTCAACGATGAGACCTCCGATCCCACTGCAAGACGAGGCTTTGTTATGCTCATAACGACGGAGGTCCGGCGAGATATCATATCTTTAATCTCACTCAGACACCATCGGGAGTTCCATCCCAGATTTAGCTCTCACCTTTCCAAACACTAATTGATGGCGGTGGTTGACCCCTAGCGGAGCAGTTCAGAGTTACTTTCTGTCCGGCCATGCCGATTATTGTCCTCCGTGTCCCATCTGCCCACTGCGGCTTGAACTTCGGGACGACGGCGACGCTCATCTGATCGGAGCCATGGGCGTTTTTCGCGGAACAAGTGTAGTTCCCTACGTGGTCGGGAGCGATTTTCGCTATCTGAAGGTTTTCTTGGAACTCGTCGTTGTGCAATATCCTCACTCCATCAGATTGAACCAACGGTGAT
This sequence comes from Galendromus occidentalis, assembly GCF_000255335.2. NCBI lineage: Eukaryota > Metazoa > Arthropoda > Arachnida > Mesostigmata > Phytoseiidae > Galendromus > Galendromus occidentalis. Next base: position 594,285 of record NW_003805485.1, on the reverse strand, counting down.
CCATCCCTGCGCCACGAGAAGGATATCGGAGGGGTTCCCTCCTTCAGCGTGCACACGATGCTGACTCTCTGGCCGATCTCGATGTCGTCCACAAGCTTCATAGAAACTATTTTCGGAGCCGTGCAGCGCACTCTTACGATACACACAAACAGAATCAACACATAGATTATCCGTGAGAGAACGCTCATCCTTCCGAGCTCCGCCATGGCGTCTATTGGCCCGGCCATTTTGACGCGCCAATAGCCCTCACTGTCGAGATCCGGTGGTCCAAGTGGCTCCCCCTCGTGGAACTCAACAAAGTCACATCGACGTGATTATTATTGGCGCCATATCCGAAATCTTACCCCACAGCTTGCACCTCGGAGAGAAGAGACTGGGGAAGTTCCACTCATCGGTAGAAATAAATGCAGAAAATAGGCGATATCGTCTCGATTTTGACATAAATCCGCGAGGAGGGTTCCACTGATACGAATTCAGAGCCGATGAATCCGTAGTGAGTATTTTTCCGCAACCAGAGATGCCCAGATATATTGGCCATCACGACAAATCCCTTCCTCTTTGCTCCCGTGAATGATCGATGATAACGCTCCGAGTTCTTCCTTCCGATACGTATCAATATACCAACTCATCACGACGCTCGACGAGGAGTTCGTTTCCTGAGCTCTGAATTAGCTCTGATTCCGCGCCAGAATTTCCGAGACGTCTCGATAACTCGGTTCGCCTCCTCCTTTGAGACTCGGTACTCTATACATATTTGTTACGCTCAGCATCAAAGTCATCCTCCGAAGCGCGGCCACGGATCCGGATGCCATTCTCTCGCGTATGAAGGTTTTCCTCATTCCCTGTCTGCTCCCTCATCTGATCCGCGCCGCCCTTACGGCACTCCGACGAGGGACTCTGACTTCCCCATCGTTCTCATGAGGTCTTCTATGTGTGTGAAATTTCCTGATAGTCTGTGCGACCCCAAAATCATCTTAGTCGCGGATCTGGTTTATTAGATCCTCCCTCACGTCGATATATGTTGAGCGCATATGAGGCTGAGGGTATGAACTTCGGAAATTCGGCGGTTTGCAAACATTAAGAAAAGAATAAGAATCCCAGTCAGATTGAAAGCCGATAGCGTCGATTCTCATTCAAGATAACACTATGTATAAATCCGTTTAGGCGTTCGCCGTTTCGATTCGTCTTCCGTCATCGCAGACAACTCCTACCAGCCTTATCGATTTTGGCCATAGAATCGACAGTTTTCCCTCGTTGAAGTCGAAAAGCCATTCGAGAAACACGATTTTCGCCTCTCTGTTCACCTAAGTCGGGTATTCCGAATTACAGAGGGATCTCTACGATCAATTTACCGGTCAATGTCAAGACGATCCGTCTTCGCAGCTTTCCGAGGGTATTCGATGCGCGACATTCGTATTCAGCCTGATCATCTGCTTCAACAGGCTTGATCCGGATCAAGCCGTTCTCATGTGAAATCCGTCCTGAAGATCTCAGCTCCGTCTCGCCTATAAAGCGGCGACCCGAATTATTCGACCCGTCAAGGGAGAATTGGCCAATTTGCCGTCCAAAGAATCCAAGATGGAAGCCAAACCTCGGAACAATGCGATCTGGGGCTCCGGTTCGCCTTTGGCAGCGCAGTCGAATGACACCATCTGTCCCGGAGCTCCAGAAACTGTTTTCACATCAGGTCTCACCCAATGAGGTGGGTACTTCGGATGCACGGCAACACTAATTTGATCAGATCCGAATGCGTTTTTAGCGGCACAGGTGTAGTTCCCCACATGATCCGGGGTTATTTCGGCAATCTGAAGGGTTTCTTGATATTCGCCATTGTTCGAAACACTTAGACCATTCCTCTGTGAGACCGGAAGACCATCCTTGCGCCATGCGAACGAAATCGGCGGAGTTCCTTCTCTGAGTGAGCAAAGGATGCCAACTCGTTGGCCCATTTTGATGTCGTCTATGAACGCGAAAGGCACGATATGGGGCGGTTTCGCGACAGCCGCCGCGCAGCAGCCCAGTAAGAAGGCCGTTTCCGCGATGAACCGCATCCTTATCCGACAACGCAGCTCAGAGGGACCAAGGCACGATGAGCTCGGCCATTTTGACGCGTCCCGCCGTCAGCATCTCACATCCGAAATACCCGATACAGGTGGCTCCCCCTCGTGGGACCCAGAGAAAACTCATTCAGCCCTGCGGCTTCGCGCGGCATTTCAAAAACCGAGGCCAATGACTCTAAATGAATCGCGCCCGTAATTCTCTTCCAAGGCTATTTCCAGAATCACACTGATAGAGGTGGATGTTCGTCCACTTTTCTTCCGCATGGACGGGGGGAGTGTTCAGCCTAGGGAATTTTCAGCGAGGTCCATCGCTGCAACGCTCATACCAGTCAGGGTCAGAACAACATTTTTTCGAATCTCTCCTACGGTGTTCCTCGCAATGCACTCGTATGAACCCTTGTCCCGTGAGCTTATGGCGGCGATTCGGACTATCCCGTCCGAAAGTCTGATGCGCTCGGACGGTGCGATCTCCCTGGTGTCTGCAACAGGATCGACTCATGAAGAATCTGTAGCGAACGATATTCAGATGCGGCCTGAATAACGGAAAACTCACCCTTCAGGACGAGGACGCTGGGGTCGGGATAACCTTTCGCACCACAATTCAGAGAGACCGCACTGCCAAGGACACCTATCACAGATGTCGTATTCAAGTCCATCCATATGGGCTGATGCCTCGGTCGTACAGATAGGCTCATCTGGTCGGAGCCGAAAGCGTTCTTCACCGAGCACGTGTAATTCCCAGAATGGTCCGAAGATATTCTGGTGATTTGTAGCGTTTCTTGGGACTCATCCGTGTGGAGAACTCTGAGCTCCGCGTTCTGTTCAATCAAAGTCCCATCTTTCCGCCAGGAGAACGATATCGGCGGGGTGCCTTCTTTCAGGGAGCAAACGATATTCACCCTCTGACCAATTTCGATATCATCTAACGGTTTGACAGTTACTATTTTAGGCGCGGATGCTCTCGACCCGATGATTATGGCACATAAGACACTGATTCTCAGGACACATGATTCGGTCGCCATCCTCTCAGGACTACTCATGGCGTCTGAGGCCACGGCCATCTTGTCGCGCCGTGAGCTTCTGTCGATAAATTGGTATGGTACTGGTGGCTCCCCCTCACGGGACTCGTGAAATGCTTCCTGATAGCGTGAGAACGCGCGGGAGTTTTGTGACTCGGGTTTCGGGATGCACTTGACGTAGCTCCCATGTCGCTCCAAGGGGTACGCTAGAGGAATGCCCTCATCATATATGTACAAGAGAAGAATCGCGACGCTACGGACCGATCCACCGCATCGACCTACCCCGCCATTGTCATAACGGTTCCCGAATTCCAATCAAGGCATACCCTCGAAAAACTGGGGCGGCCTTTCGTCTTGAAAATCCGCCAATATCTCCCGGAGATCGGACGTTAGGGGTTGCAAAATATTAGATTCCGAAGCGTCGGTATCCCAGTGAGGCAAAAAGCTCTTCTCGATTTTTTACCGGTCAGGTGGAGCTCTATGATTTTTCGGATCTCTCCTAAGCTGTTGGAAGCGCGACATTGGTAGCTGCCTTTGTCCTCCGCCTGGACATTCCGGAACATGACCAGACCATTATTCATGGCGATTCGCTTTGTTGGTAGACGAATCTCGACAGTCCCTGAAAAATCGAGTCGGGAATTCGCACGATCCATTCAAGGATCCCGCGAGGGCAAGAAGCATGGTGCTCTTCCTCGGAATCATACGAAGCGGCTCACCTCTATAGAAGCTTATCGTGGGGGTCGGCAAGCCGTCCGCCGAACAATCCAACACGAGGGGCTGTCCTAACTGTCCTTCCGTGAACGGAGCGTTTGCATTCCTCCAGAGGGGTTCGAACCTCGGCGCAACTACCCAGCTCATTTGGTCAGAACCAAAAGAATTCTTGGCCGAGCAAGAGTAATTGCCGACATGTGTCGGAGAAACGTTAGATATAATCAACGTCTCCAAGAAATCGTCGTTGTGGATCACTTTCACTTCTCCAGTCTGCTCGACAGGGACACCGTTCCTACGCCAGGAGAACGATATCGGCGGAGTCCCTTCCCTCAGAGCACAAGATATCACGATTCGTTGTCCCATTTTGGTATCGTCCTGCTGTTTGACGGGCACGATCTGGGGAGCTGCAGTTTCAGACTTCGTGATACAACACAGAATTATCAGGTAAAGACACAGAACGCGACTTTGGGTGAACGCTCCCATTCTTTCCCGCATGGCGTCTCCGAGATCCGCCATATTGTCGCGCCGTGAGCTTCGCTCGCAGGATACCCCGTACGAAACTTGTGGCTCCCCCTTGCGGTACTCCCATCATTTTGGCAAGGAGCGTGACGTCGGGCGCGGAAATATGAATTCTCGAATCCCCAAACAGTCGGTCTCTCCAGCACCGAAGGGCTGATAAGAATAACCCGCGAAGAGTCCTCTCTGTGGACGTCACCAAGAAAACCGAAACGTCACCATACGAGGCCATCAGAAGAAGTTTCGCCTGGGTGCACGACGGCCCAGGTATGAGGTATCCCAGCTCCCAGGGAGAGAGTAATTCTCATCATCAATGAAACAGTTGTCACATCTGAATCATCGCTCAAAGGGTTTATGTACACGAGTGCTGCGGCTTCGGCCTTTCGATCGTACCCACTCGTTACTAATAAGCCACAATCAACCCAATCTCAATCAGCCGGCATTCCTTGCTCGGGAAAATAGATCGAGTAATCATCTTCTCGCCCACGATGATGTGAACAAAGAGTTTCTATCCTACCAGGGGAAAACATGATCTCCCGATATGCTGCATGTGTGATCTCGCAAGTAAATATGTGAGGCGCAATTTATCGTAATATCGAACCTCTGAGTCCCCAGATTTACCAGTTAGGAGGACCGATATTTTCTTTCGGATTTCTCCGAGTTCATTCCGAGCTCGACACTCGAATTCTCCCCCGTCGTCTCCTGTGACGGGGTGGATTCTCAGGATGCCGTCTTCGACCGAAAAGCGGCTGCCCTGAACTATTTCGGATCTGCCTGAAATGCAACGCTACTGTGGTTAGATTCTGGACGAGCGAAGTGAGGGCGACGCCGGCCTGGCGTGGAATCCTGATCGCTCCCTACTCTCAACTTACCTCTCCAAAATCTTACTGATGGCTTCGGCAGTCCTTTCACAGCGCAATTCAATGCAATCCTCTGACCAGCGACTCCAGATATCGATCGCACATCCGAATCAATCCACATGGGTGCGAAGTGAGGGAGGACTGATACACTTATTTGATCCGTCCCGAACGAATTTTTTGCCGTGCATGTATAGTTCCCTACATGATCCGGGGCCACTTTCGCTATCTGCAGCGTTTCCTGGTATTCATCGTTGTGGAGAATTTTCAGACTGCTTTCACTCAATTTGATCGGCGAACCATCTTTCGTCCAGGAGAAAGAAATGGGCAGGGATCCTTCTTTGAGGACGCACAGTACGGTCACTCTTTGGCCCATTTTGATGTCGTCCAATTTGACTGGAGCGATTTGGGGAGCCGCACATTCCACACACGTCAAAACCATGAGAGAAAGGAACATAATCAAGTCACATGAAGAAAAGGCTTCTTCCCTACGATTCGCCATGGCGTCCGAGACGCCAGCCATTTTGTGGCACCGTGAGCTCGAGGCTCCTCCGTTCGTCAGTACGGGTGGCGCCCCCTCACGGAACTCAAAGTAAACTCGGTGAGCCGTGAGAAGCCGCACCTTTTTCGAAAATTGCCAGGTCGACCTGTCGTAATTTTCAATACTTAGATAGCTCACTCAATCGCATCGAAGCGAGAATCATGATCGAGCATTCTTGAGGATCGCAGCCTCGACCCGGAAAACACGCTCATCGATGACCCTGGGAGTCATGATGAGGACCCGGGGAAAATGGATCGAGAGGGGGTTAGGGGAAACTCTCGCGCAGTTCCGCACCGACGTTCAGATCGTGGAAGATCTTTCGCGCGCGTGGAGACAATTCTCCCCCTACTCATGATCCCACAGATCGATTCATCCGTCTGATAGTCGACGGAACAGCTCGAGGACTCCACGGGATTTCTCGGGCCGATCGAGTTTACATATAAGGTCACTAGATAGCTAGATATCACACCTGTACATACACCAAGAATTCATCCTTGGAAACAGTCGCGTCGCTCCCGCAAATACTTGACCTAGATATTCATTATTACTGAATATGTATCGGAGTTCTCCACGCATCCGGAAATTCACCAGTTAAAAGAAGTTTCACTGTTTTCTTTATGCTTCCCAGGTCATTGGAAGCTTCACAAATGAACTCGCGCCCGACTTCCATTGATACGGTGGGAATTTCCAAGATTCCGTTCTGCAATGACTGCCAATGCTCTGTGTCCGAATAGGATCCCCCTAAAATGGGGAAAGCTCGATGAATTTCCTACATCCGATGATGCCAGCGAAGGAAGGAATCCTCGCCAAAGGAAGCGGATCCCTGTGCCTAAAATCAGCCGACAGTTTGGACACTCATCAGACTGACCTTTCCCGATTCTAATTGTTGGTGTCGGATATCCATCGGCACGGCAGTCGATACGAACATTATCACCCGCAGCGCTGGTAATGACTTTGCCATCGCTCGCCATTTTCCAGCGCGGAGCGAACCTCATTACCACAGACACAGAGATCTGGTCAGACCCGTGGAGATTCTTGGCAGCACACGTATAGTTCCCAGCGTCCTCAACACTCAATCTCTGAATTTGCAGTTGTTCCTGGTAGTCGTCGAAGTGCAGAATTTTCACATTGCCGCCCGGAACCAGCACCGCATTATTTTTCCTCCAAGCGAAGGAAATCGGAAGCGTCCCTTGGCGGAGAGCACAGCCGATGAGAAGCCGTTGTCCCTCCTCGAGATCATCGAGACCTTTTACAGGAACGATCCGAGGAGCTTCTGCCTGAACACCCTCGGCAATTACTACGGCGAGTACCAAGGTATTCAACACACCCATTGCGGCTACACAGGACTCCGCCATCTTGACGCGCGCTAGGACTCGCCGCGGAGGAAGGACCTCTTCAGGACTCGTGGCTCCGCCTCGTGGAACAAAACGGAAACTTGAGCAACAGACACGAGTTTTGAAATGGTTCGCCGCCAGATCCCAGCCGTTATGGACCTCAGCCCGCAATGCGTCGTCTTCTCGACCGCCGGGGTAATGACCAACGAGTATTCAGCATTCATCGCGGGAATGAAAATGTGAGTCCAATTCATTCTCGATATCTGGAGCCTTTTGGGCGGCTCGAACGAAGTGCCCGTCACTTCGGTGTACATCTGACTACTACTCTCGGAACCGGGCTAGTACCGTTGAAGCTAACTGCCGGTGAATGATATTAACGCCGGAACATAAATAGGTAGCTCGCCTTCAGAAACGTTGAAGGTTTTCTCCCCCTCCTCGGGGGCCTGCACCGCAGGTCCTCTGCAGTTTTCCGCTGACGACCGCGAATATTCTGATTTCACGAGGAATCGAAATTAAGTGGTCTCAAGGCGACGGTGCATTTTGGTTCAGCGTGCATACTGCGCGAACGACACCGTCCAGCGCCCCTTCGAAAAATAATCAGCGAAACGGGATGGATGAATTCGGAACGTAGCCGGACGCATGAAGTTTCGTCGAGCTGGTCCTCAAAAGCATGTATCTACAATATTTTCAGTCTGGAAAGTTTCGAGACAAGACTCTCCGAGAAGATCCGTAGCAATAGTACCGATTAGGGAGAGCCGTAGCGGGCGGCGAATGCTCCCGATGTCGTTGCTCGCTTCACACACATAGTCGCCGCTGTCCTCGGAAGAGACGGCTGATATTTCTAGGACACCGTTCTCGATGTGATAACGTTGAGAACTCTCAATGATCCCGAGTCCTGTAAGTGGAAGTCTCTGTTTGACTCCGCAGTTTCGGATGAGATTCGTCGTCGACTCTGGGAAAGTCTTCTGACGATTCCTCCGTGGGAATCGGAGTCCGACAGTCTGCGGGCAACAATTATTATCTGCGCTCACCTTTGCGTATGATGATTGCAGGCGGTGGGTGACCTCGCGCGCTACAATCCAACACTACGCTAGCTCCAAACACGGCGTTGATCGGCTTGTCATCTGGACTCGTTGACCAACGCGGAGCGAACTTGATTACAATTGGCACCGTAATTTGATCGGAACCGTGGATGTTTTTCACAGCGCAACTGTAGTTCCCGAAATGAGCGGAGTTCAGCTTCTGTATCTGGAGCTGCTCTTGATAATCGTCCAGATGAAGAACTTTGACTTCTCCGTCTGTCAGAAGCGCTTGATTGTCCTTCCTCCAGGAGAACGAGATCGGCAGCGAGCCTTTGTCTACCGCGCACAATATCACAAGCCGTCGTCCTTCCTCTAGGACGTCGGGGATTCTCGCCGGAACGATTTGAGGGGCTTCGCCCCATACTGCGGCAGTGAACTTCAGTGCCAGGAAAACGGAGTAGTACACGGTTGTCGCGCCCATGCTGGCTTGAGATTCCCAGAGAGATGCTCCGCCATATTGACGCGCGCCCGTAGCTTCCACATCGGAATATCCACGGAGCTCGTGGCGCCCCCTCAAGGTACAAAGTGGCTCTAAGAGCGGACTCCGCCAGATTCGAATCGTCCCGAAAGGAGCGGACTCCGCCAGATTCGAATCGTCCCGAAAGGAGCGGATAGAATCCTCAAATCAGGCATAGTTCACCGAGATGTCTATGTGAGGAGCGGGACTCTCTTGCGTATACGTGCACATACGGCGCGGAGTCAGATCGCTCTCCTCTTCCCTCGAACCGATCCGGGCTGCAGACGATCAAAATTTGCACGCCCTGAGCATTTCCTCTCATTCCGAGCGCTGGCGAGCGAGGAGATCTCGACCGAGGCTTCTCTCCGGTCAGCTTGTGTATCGGAGCAGGGGATTTTTTCGCGAGAGTCGGGCTTCCGGCCCTAAGACTGGTGGAGGAGGCTCCCAGAGCAGTCTTTGGAGGAATCGGTCCATGATTCTCAAGACGCACCTGCCCGGGTCTCCCCGAGACTATCAGACCTACCTATTCCGAAAGAGAGAAATAATTGATCGCATAGATTTCCGAAGGAGCGAGTGAGGTCGGCCGACCGATAAGCATTACCGATTAGAGCGATTTTCACGCTCTTCTCAATTGATCCCAAGGCGTTCGTCGCCCCGCATTTGATCGAGCTCGCTTCCCCGAGCCGAATACTCTGAATTTCCAAGATTCCGTCTCTAATTTCGTATCCCTCGCCACCATCCAGAAGCTTGTCATCTGAAAGCGAAATGGTCCAGGTGATCGAGGGCGTAGCGGGCAGCGAATACCAAGCATACGGTCGATAATGATAGCGACTCGATCCTCCACCGACTCACCTCTAAAAATGCGAATCATTGGTGTTGGTAGTCCCGATGCTGCGCAGTTCACGGTTATGGAAGCTCCCGCAACAGCATCGATGACACCATTCTCGTCATGTTGAACCCATCTCGGCGGCGATTTGACGAGGACAGAAACCGACATCAGATCGGATCCGTGAATGTTCCGAGCACTGCATGAATAGTTGCCAGAATGTTCGGCGTTCAACTCTTGAATTTGCAAAGTTTCCTGATAGTCTTCTTGTGACACTCTCACTTCACTACTCAGCTTGAGGGGCATGTTGTCTTTTCTCCATGAGAACGACAATGGCTGGGAGCCTTGGAGAGCCGCACACAAAATGGCGAGTCGTTGGCCTTGTTCGAGGTTTTCAGGCACTTTCATTGGCGCCAACTGCGGAGGGCTCGCGTCGACGTGCCCGAACATCGAGCTCAAGAATACTGAGAGGATATAGAATACATTCATGGCGTCACACGGCTCGCCAGTCGGACTAGCTGCCTTTTCAGACCCGCCTCAGCGTGCCTCCCCAGACAGGGCTCGGTACCCGTGGCGCCCCCTAGCGGGACCAAAAGCAAAGCGTCGACTCCTCCCGAATTCGAAAAACATTGATGGGCACTCATATGAACATCCATGTATGTCTGAGTGCCTGCATACCGAATCGGGGATCATTTTGGAAGCTCCCATCAGATCCGAGATCCTCTCCGTTACCGATTGGATCGCATAGGGTTTACAGGTTACTGCTTTTGGAAATTGTAAACCCTGAAGCACCCCAGTCGGAAACTGAGGCGCTCCCACCAATCACGGCTTCCGAGATTCCTGGCTCTAATTTTTTACCGGTTAGGTGGAGCCGAACAGTCTTGATCGCGGCTCCGAGATTATTCGTTGCTTCGCAATCGTAGTTAGCCTTGTCAGCTTCATTCAAGTCCTCGATTTCGAAAAGACCAGTTTCTTTCCCGCTACGAAGCTTCAGGGTGCCACCATCTGCAAGAGATATGAGTATATGAGTCCTCAGGTTGGTATGATTCTGAGCGCCACGGCTACGTATGGGCAGATGTCCGCTTTCCACTGTTCTGAATCAGAGGGAAACTTCTGCATCTAATGTTGAATCCCTGCCGGAGCTACGAGACAGATTTCCATGATAAGAGTATGTTTGCAGTAGCGCATATCAGAAGTTTCAAGGACTTACTTTTCTTGATGGATATCTCCGGCGCCGGATGGCCTTCCGCTCTGCAGTCGATTATGACGCTTCCACCTAGGGCGCTTTCAACAACACTCTCCGTCTCTGCGGCCTTCCATTTGGGTTTGAATTCCATGAGCACTGGGATAGTTATGTGGTCACTACCGTACGCGTTTTTTACGATGCACGTATAGTTCGCTACATGAGTGGTCGACAGACTCATGATTTGTAATTGTTCTTGGTAATCGTCCGTCTGGAGAACCTTCACATCCTTTGAAGATACGAGGGGCTTATTGTTTCTCAGCCATGAAAAACTCAGAGGCTGGCTCCCTTCCGCTACGGCGCATACTATGGCGAACCTCTGCGCTTCTTTCAGTTCGTCTGGTATCTTGATCGGGATTATGCGCGGGGCGACACCAGCGGAGATACTCCCGCTCAGAATACAGATCGTCAAGCACGCGAGAATCATGGTTGGTAGCGTCATTTGAAAATCGCAGCCATTTTGATCATCATTGCCTTGATGGAACACGTTGCTCCGTCTGGTGAGACCCGGGAGAAGGAGAAATGGAGCTGAATTTCGAAATCCTCCCGGTGCCTGGCACGTGTCTTATTGCGATTTTTATTCCAGGTCCGATAAGCTCACGCCGCATCTAGGTCCCATTATATATGTAGCTTATAGCTACCCAAATCGGCCATGAAGCCGTGCCTCAGCGAGATACTATTATCCGTTACCGTAGTTCTCCGCAGCTGTACCAAGCCCCTGTTTCGCGATGAAATAGTGAGAAGACGGACTTCAACGTTCTTTCGTGGGAGTTCGCACATCAAATTCAATTGGAAAGTTCGCGTCAGGACACCAAGAGCATTCGATGTTCGAGAATTATACTTCGCAATGTCGGACTGCTCGACTTCTCTTATCTCGAGGAGCCCATCATCTAACGACTGCTACGCCACGAGGGAAAGCTCTCAATCTCTTGAAAAATCGGAATTGGTTCACGCAGAGTTCCGGGAGCACTCAAAGCTTCACGGAGCAATTTATGGCCGCATCTAAAGGAAATCGGATGAGCGACAGTGGCGGCTCGGCCACTACCGACTACTGGTGGACTTCTTGGGCTCTTAATTGGACTTCATGGACTGTATCAGACGATTAGATTCTCGTCCCCGCAGAAGAACTTCGCTGCAACAATACGCGCCATAGTCAAGGGATCATTCTTCATCATCGAGGTTCTACCTCGGAGCCTTCAGTCCTAGCTCGATGAAACATTAACTCCAGAGAATCTGATCATTCAACTCTCGGCGTCATTTTCAAAATGGCTGCCATATTGATGCTGGCCGCTAGGTTTTTCGGTGCCAAGCAGGAACAAGTGGCTCCGTCTGGTGTCATTAAATCGAAACGACTGGGAATTGTATCCGGGCGCAAGACTTGGGGTCCTTCCCGACCTCTTATGCGTCTTAAATTAGGCATCTTATGCGATTGCGTCGAGAAGCATAACACAGGAGAAATAACTCATGGGTGAGGTTTCGACTTCCAGGTGATTGGTTACCCTTCAGGGTGAGTTTGATTGATTTGGATATGGAGCCGATAGAATTGGACGCTTCGCACTGATAAAGGCCCCCATCGGAAGAACCGACGTTGTCTATTTCGAGAAGACCGTCTCTGATGTTCCGTCTGTCGGATGATACAATCAAATCCTTCCCTGAAATTCATAAGAACGGAAAAGGATCAGTCTTGGTCAACCTGAGCGGCTGTGGAAAATCCCCTCTCGCTCCCTCCTGAGCGAGCTGGTCTCCCGATCATCCGAGAAAGCTGCCGATTCCGCCTTTCCAGAGCTCCACATTTACGTCATGAGATGAAGAATCGGCGGCAGGAGGGTCCCGAGCGCTCTGGATGGTGGAAACATAAGACGAGAGCATGCAATCTCGGAGGGAGCGTGCTACAGACGAAGTTTTTTATCCGAACCTCTCCCTCGTCAGCCTCGTCTGGCTCATTCGGAGCTTGGCTGAGCTTTCAACAGTCAGGCCCGCTCAGCTTATTTATCACAAATCGGATTAGAATACTTGCCCTTCTTAATGTGGATATCTGGTTTCGGGTATCCTTTCGATCTGCAATCCACTGTAGCTCGACTTCCGGCAGAACTGACGATTGGGGATGTCTCTCCGGACAGGAGCCATTCGGGGCGAAACTTCATCAAAACTTGGATAGAGATGTGATCGGACCCGTAAGCGTTCTTCACCTCACATGTGTAGTTTCCAATATGATTCGTGGACAACTTCAGAATCTGCAGTTGCTCTTGGTACTCGTCCATTTGGAGAATTTTCAGATCGATCTGAGGACCAAGCGGAACGCCATCCTTCCTCCATGTGAATGACAGCGGCTGACCTCCTTCGAGAACTGCACACATAATGGCCAAACGTTGGCCCTCTTTCAAGTCATCCGGAATCTTCATGGGGCCGATGCGGGGCGCTTCCCCGGCAATCACCGGGGCAGAACTCAAGGTTGTCACGATAACGATCACGACTAGCCTGGGCGGCGTCATTTTAAAATGAGAGGCCATCTTGGTGTAGTCATAAGCTTCACCGATGGTCGATACCAGAGGCGCCCCCTAGCGGAACCCGACAGAAAGTATAACCCGACGATCTCTCCGCCGTCCTTCAGATTCAAGCGCTGATCACGATCACACACCTCGGGGGAACGTCAGGCGGACATCTCATATACAAGGGCGAGGTCGCAGGAGATCTTTGTGCCGTGGAACGACCCCTTGAGAGTGTGTCGACCACAAGCTAGATCGACCGATATACGCCCGGAAAGGCCTTCAGAGGACCCTCAAACTCAAGTTATCGCTATGTAGCTGTCACGATTCGACTCGAGTGAGTAGGCCATTTTGGAATGACCCCCAGAAAGTCGGCGATCTCACCGTTCAAAGACAAGAGGATGTTTTTTTCGATCGAACCTAAATCATTCGATGCCTCACAAGTATAGACTCCCGCGTCCGTCAATTTTACAGTCGAAATTTCGAGGACTCCATCCGCGACTCGCACTCCGTGCGAGTTCCGCAGCGGGAGTTTTCCTGGAGAAGAAATCGGTCTTTCATCCTAGGGTTCCGCAATGACTCGCCAGAGAAAAAATCGAATCAGTTACATAAGGTGGATGTTGCATGATGTCGATGATTGAGGATCGTTGATTAGAACGCTGAAATATCCTCTCCACGGGCTCACCTTTCGAAATGCGTATCGTCGCTGTCGGGGAGGCCGATACTCGACAGTCTATCGAGATGCTTTCCCCGGGTACGCTCCTGATCTCCGGAACATCATGAACCCACACAGGAGCGAAGTTGAGATTCACAGAGACACTCATCTGATCGGATCCGAATGCGTTCCGAGCCGAGCAGGTATAGTTGGCAGCATGATCGATACCGAGTTTGTCGATTTGCAACTGGTCCTGGTAGTCATCAGAATGGACGATTCGAACACTCGACGAATTCAGGGGTGCATTATCTTTCCGCCATGAGAAGGAAATCGGGAGACTCCCTTTCACGGCGGCGCACACGATCACTAGTCTCTGTCCTTCCTCCAGCGGATCAGGAACTTTCATCTGAGCGATTTGTGGTGGGGAGGGAGCTGAACCGACAGTTCCACTGGTGAAAAGAATCGAGAGACACAACGCAGAAAGCAACATGATTTCTTCCTGAGGAGCCATTTTGCTACCGCCATAAGCTTGGGTATCTCTCTGTGGGTCGGTACCCGTAGCGCCCTCCTGTGGGACAATCCGCAAATTTTCGACTCGAGAGGTATTCGCGCCGGATACGAATGCAGGTGTGCTGTCCTGCACAGCTTGATTGTCTCATCACCCTAGTTCGGGGACTCAATTATTAAGTTTATTATTGCTTATCGTTTCGTGTGAGTCAAGCTGTGCTGATCCCAACGGAGCCGGAGGCTGAACTCGAATAGTCAAATGAGTTCGATCTAGAATACAGATATTGCACGCTGTTTCCGACAAAACCCGGGCGGGCATTTCCCGCGGAATTCCGTTCGTTGCAGAGTACAGGAACCAGTAGTGGGTTCGACGCCCGAAATCTCATCAGAGAACGAACCAGGAAGGAGGTTCCGACTCTGCGTGAGTGGAGCTCAACAACCGATTGTGAGCTTATGATCAGATCCCTCATATAATGCTGGCGAGAATTTTAAGAGGACGTGTAACACATGCGTGGTGACCGTCGCCATCGGAAGTTCGAGAGACCGGCGCGGCGTGCTCCGCAATTCGAGTTCAAACATGCGTTTCGCTGCGTAACGTTGTGCTAATAATTTTTCATCTCGAGCGGAACTTGGGGCTCTACTGCCCGCGTCCCATACATATATATCTGCAGGATGAAAATTCCGGCACCGCGCCGGTGCGAACAACTTCTCAATCACGACTCGATTCTGATCGGCCTGACCCTCAGAGTCAAGATCAGCTACAGCCGGGGCTGAGGCGCGTGTACAGCGTCCGTCATAATCCCGCCACTGCTTTGATAGGACTGCATATGACACACGAGTATAATAGGGAGTATGATGGATGATGGAGCTCCCAATGTATGCATCATGCTCATGAGCAT
Organism: Galendromus occidentalis; assembly: GCF_000255335.2. NCBI lineage: Eukaryota > Metazoa > Arthropoda > Arachnida > Mesostigmata > Phytoseiidae > Galendromus > Galendromus occidentalis. Next base: position 579,092 of record NW_003805485.1, on the reverse strand, counting down.
CATCTGTCATCATCATCATCATCATCATCATCAATCTGTCAGATCTATCATGTGCTGCAGAAATATTCGTTCTATGAAAAGTTGATCGTTCACACCGAAAATATCATGCAGTGTGAAAGAGATCGCGAGCGCACGATACAGTTCATGGTGATAGAAGCGGAACTTGCAAGCATTTTGGCCTCACCGGAGAGCTGTAGAGTGATCGTTTTCGTGATCGAACCCAACGCGTTAGTAGCGTTACACGTGTAGGTTCCAGCATCTCCGGGCTTGACTGGATCGATTCGGAGCCTTCCATTGCCCGTCGGAGACGCTTGCTGCGCCTTTCCCTCTGAAACCCGAGGGGCGAGGAGTCAATTAGGCCCCGCTATCCTGAATCCGGAGCGGGAACTCAATCCGACAGGCGAATGCCGAGCTCGAGCCTCGGACCCGTCAGATTCATGACCCACCTTTCAGCATGGTAATAATTGGAGTTGGATGTCCTGAAGCTTCACAGTTCAGCGAGACGTTTTCACCCGCCACGCCAGAGACTGAAGTTTCATTTGAGATCCAGATGGGAGCATGGTTCAAGATAACTCGCACGCCCATTTGATCGGACCCATAGGGGTTTTTTGTCGAACAAGTGTAATTTCCGACATGCGATGAGTTTAGGTAGAGGATCTGGAGGGTCTCTTGGTAATCATCGTTGTGTGAAATTCTCACAAGCTGATCTTCATGGAGTAAACCACCGTCTTTCCTCCACTGAAAAGTTATTGGCTGCGTTCCTTTTCGGACTGAGCACACAATACCCAGTCTCTGACCGATTTCCAAGTCGTCGGAAAGCTTCACGGGCACAATTTGGGGTGGGACACTGGAATCAATGGAAGCAATCAGAGTCATGAATGCAAGGAAGTACATTGTCTCTCCTTGTTCGTGCCACCACAAGACTTTGCCTTTGAGGTATGGTATACGAATAATTCAAAGGACGCCATCTTTGGTGCCGCCGTGAGCTTCCAGTGTTGAAAGTGTGCGGTACATGTGCCGCCGCCTGGTGGGACTTAGGAGAATCTCGATTCGTGGCTCGCGCATTTGATTTTCTCTGCCCAGAGACATCGGTCCGAGAATGTATCGGTGATGTTCCTGGTAGAAACTCGGACGAAAGGCCTCGCGGAAATTCGACTCGGAATAGAAGACTCTTATCGCGCCCATGGGACGCCTGAATCTCGAGCTTCAAATTCGAGAAACGAAAATGGAGCGCTTGAGAGCCTCTCCTACGGGAAATCGCGTAGGAGAACAATACGATCCCTTCGACGATTTTCACCTCTACCGTGAATGTTCTAATTGAAGAGCAGTCTCGAACATAGGAGCAGCCTCCGATAGAGGAGCAGGTTCTGAGGGCTCGAAATGAATGAAAGAGCGGTCTCACTCATACCTGCGAGCAGACTCTAATGAACGAGCACTTTTCGGAGCCGGAGATCGAGTATCCATGTCCAAAAGACTGAAAAGGATCCACGGAAAGGACATTGATAGACTGTTCCTTACGGCCTACGTATAGGTACGATGGGTCCGGCGGTCCTGGACTCATCGACAGAAGAAGCCTTACTCTGTCTACATTTTGGAGAATGGGGGAATCAGGGAAGCAGCCTCGAACATACGAGCTGTCTCGAACAACGGGGCAGGTTTTGGAGGCTCCAAGAATAGACGAGCGTGCTCTTCAATCGAATATTTATGGCACGTACGTTACTGGTCTCGACCACAGCGGAGCCTCAATAGGGTAACGATTCCCCGCTCTCGGGAGTGCAAGCCCTCTCAATACAGAGACCTCCCAATCTTCGCTCTCTGCAGGCCCCTTATGTCGTGTTGCTGAAGGACCCCTCGATAACGACGTCGGAGATTCCAGAACGAGACCCCTTTTATAGGACACCTGTAGTGGGTCTGCGGATGCTACATCCGGGTCAAACAGCCCGGATGCTACATCTTCTACCCGAGCTCATTCACTCTTACTCGACGGATGGCGTCAATTTCATTGGTTAGATGCCAGTATCGCTCCAAGGAATGAACCCTTGAGGGAATCTTCCGGGAGAAAAAATCTGAATAAGTTGATGATTAATCTCATCGTCGAATCATCGCCCACCTTCGAAGAAGCTCTGTCGCGAGAATCTGCCCCTACCTCGAGAATGTCGGAAAGGTAATGAACCGGAACGCGCTTCTCCACACATTCGCGGCAGAAGAAGCCTAGATTCCCCGAGAGAAGGGCGCGATTCTCCACCCAAGGAATGTGGGATACCTTGAACATACGTTCGACCTGCCTCCATGTTTCAGAGGTGTAATCAGTGCATATCGGGAACTAGCGCGTACACGAACGGGCGTCCGATAAGCTTACCGCAGGCGTTGGGACCGTATTGCGCCTGAAGGATTCCGCACGCGACCGATTTCAGCGAGCGGCGGTACCCCTGGAGACAAGTGTCCCCCGATAAGTCTCCCTCGGGTCATCCGAACTGCTCGACCGCGATCCAGAGCTGTGTGGATGAAGCCTCATCGAGCTACCCTAAGCTCGGGGCGACTAGCCCACAGTCCTCTGCCGTCGCATCATAGGAAGGTCTGGCAATGTACACTGTCCGAACCAATTGTCCGGGCTGCGAATTCTCCCGGTACGCATGCTGCTTGAGCCAAGAGTGAAATTCGGTTCCGGCATATCACCTATTCTATAACACCGCCCGACAGCCAAAATCTAACAGAAAAAGTGGATACCCGTTTTAGGGTAAATCGGGGTCGCTGATCACGAATCCGGCGTCAGAAAATTCGAAAAGGCTCCAGTTTTCGAGTTTCAACGGATATACCGAAAAAAAAAATAGGCTCAACAGAAAAGTTGATACCTATTTCGGGGTG